>NC_135975.1:30047464-30298638 GCF_053455715.1 Rhinoraja longicauda
TCTCTCTCTCTCTCTCTCTCTCTCTCTCTCTCTCTCTCTCTCTCTCTCCTCTCTCTCTCTCTCTCTCTCTCTCTCTCTCTCTCTCTCTCTCTCTTCTTCCTTCTCTCCCTGTCTCATCCCATTCCCTCTCTTTCCCTCTTCTCCCTCTCCATCTTTTTTTAGAGTCACAAAGCGGAAACAGGCCCTTCGGCCCTTCGAGTCCGCACGGGCCAGCGATCCCTGCACATTGACACTATCCTACACACTCCAGAGACAATTTACATTTATACCAAGCCAATTAACGTACAAACATGTATGTCTTTGGAGCGTGGGAGGAAACCGAAGATTTCGGAGAAAACCCACTCAGGTCAAGGGGAGAACGTACAAACTCTGTACAGACAGCACCCGTAGTCAGGATCAAACCCGGGTCTCTGGCACTGTGAGGCAGCAGCTCTACCAGCTGCGTTACTGTGCTGCCTGTTGGCATTTGATAATCATACAGAGAGACATTCCAAATGAATGCTGATATTTACCAGAGAGAATTCACTCAGCTCCTCACAAACTCGCAATACGTTCTCCAACAAATATTACAACTCAAGAAAGGATGAACTCATCATTTTTGTAGCGATAGACATAGAGTAGGGGAAGATTAAATACTTTTTAAGATGTAGCATCATAAAGCTGTTCGTGGAACAACTGAAAATGGTCTTTAAGAATGTCCCATTTGTCTCTAAGTCGACTATTGCACAAGCAAGCCACAATCTATCGTTAGTAGCCAAGCATCCATCATCATTAAAAATAAACAGACTTTAATCGTTCTTCTTGGTTTAGATAAATGAACCCACAATCTTGCTAAAGATGAATATGATGCTTCAAGAATATATCACAATATACTCTTTCAATCAAAGCTGTTCTTTGCCTGTGTAGTCTACTGAGAGTACTAGGTATATTTTGAGCCGAGACCAATGCATATTTAAACATTCACAAGCAATTAATCTTGAGACATAGTTGTTGAATAGTTGTTCTCACTAATTTCCTGTCTGCAACAATTAGCCCAATAAAAAGCAACGGGAATAGGACATGGAATGAAAATTCGCTGTTTTTGGTGTCTTTCAAAGTAAGCTGAACTCTGAAGTATTTACGTTGAAAGATTTTTTTTTTAAAACAAGATTGCAAAATACCACTTTGTGCAGAAAAGAATTTGTAATCAGTGCCATTCTTTCAAAACGAACACAAATTAAGATTAATGTTCACTGAAATATGCCCATAAGCCATTACTCTGAAGTATAATTAGGTTATGGAGGTAAAGTGAGATTAAACTGCATTATATGTTCCTCCAGACTAACTTTGTCACTGACAGCTTACTGATATTAAACTATTTATGCAAGGTTTTACTGGAGTTTAAATAACGACGTTGGCAACTTGTTACCAGCATCTTAATGGCTAACATAGGAGTTGGTTTGACCATTATGTCTTTGGGGTGTGGGTGGCACTGTGGCGCAGCTGGTAGAGTTGCTGTCTCACAGTGCCAGAAACCCGGGTTCAATCCTGATCTTGGTTGCTGACTGTGTGCGGAGTTCGTACGTTCTCCCTGTGACCGCGTGGGTTTCCTCCAGGTGCTCCAGTTTCCTCTTACATCCCAAAGACGTGCAGGTTTGTAGGCTAATTGTCCCTCTGTAAATTGCCCCTAGTGTAGGGAGTGGATGAGCAAGTGAGACAGCATAGAACTAGTATGAATGGGTGATCGATGGTCAGCGTGGACTTGGTGGGCCAAGGGACCTGTTTCCATGCTGTAGCTCATTAAATCTCCAAACCTAAATCTCATTGATACAAAGCGTTGATAAGATCACACCTGGAATGCAATGGTTTTGGAGTTCTTATTTATGGAGCGATATACTTTTTTGGGGAGCAGTTCAGTTAAAGTTCACACAGTTGATTTCTGGGTTGGAGGAAGTTGTCTGAAGTGCAACAAGCAAATAAGTTGCCACAACAGTCCCTGGAGTTTGGAAGAATAACAGTGTGTAGGATTTAACAGGATGTATGCTCCTTGCCCCATGAGAAAATCTTGAATTAGCTACTTCGCTTCTGACCTCAGGTGCTGTCCGTATGGAGTTTGCATGGTCCTCCTGTGACCACATGTGCTTACCCAGGGTGCTCCGCTTTCCTCCCACATCCCAGCACATCCACCCACACCCTCCCACGTCCACATTGCAGGTACTATCGTAACGTTTAAGAAACATTCAGACAGGTGCATGGATAGGACAGGTTAAGAGGAATAGGGCCAAACTCAGGCAGGTGGGACTAGTGTAGATGGGACGTGTTGGTTGCTATGGACAAGTTGGGCCGAAGGGCCTGTTTCCACGCTGCATGACTCTATCCTAAAGATGTATGTAGGTATGTAGGTTAATTGACTGGGTAAATGTAAAAAAAATTGTCCCTAGTGTGTGTAGGATAGTGTTAATAGTGTTAGTGTGCGGGGATCGCTGGGCGGCGCGGACTTGGTGGGCCTAAAAGGCCTGTTTCCGTGCTGTATATATATGATATGATGATATGATATGTGGTGGTTTGTGGGTTATTTGGCCTCTGTAAATTACCGCTAGTATGTAGGGAATGGATGCGAAACTGAGATAGTATAGAACTTGTAAGAACGTTGATTGGCGTGGACCCGGTGGACCGAAGGGACTGTTTCCGTGCTCTATCTCCAAATTCAATTCAACAGTTCTAGAATAAGGGAATGCCCATCTAAGGCAAAGATATGAAGATTTTCCTCTTTCAGAGGCTAATGAGATTTGGAATTCTCCATCCCAAAGAACAATAGAAGGGGCAACAATTGGGCGGCACAGTGGTGTGGCAATAGAGTTGCTACCTTGCAGCGACAGAGACCCGGGTTCTATCCTGAGCTTGGGTGCTGTCTGTACAGTGATTGTACGTTCTCCATGTGACCTGCGTGGGTTTTCTCCGGGTGCTCCCACACTCCAGGTTTGTAGGTGAATTGACTTCTGTAAATTGTCCCTAGTGTGTAGGATGGAACTGGTGTACTGGGTGATCATTGGTCTGTGCAGACTCGGTGGTCTGAAGGGTCTGTTTCCATGCTGTATCTCTAAACTAAACAGAGGCAGAGTTGTTGCATATATTCAGGATCGAGATAGATGGGTCCTTTGACTGTTGGAGAATTGAGGAATACAGGCAACAGGGATGAACTTGGAACTGATGCTAAGATCAGATCGCCCATGTTTGTTGAATAACAGAACATCCCAGGCCCAAAGTGTTCGTCCCTCACTTTTAGTCCCGACCCGAGCAGTCACCCGGGCATGTTCTCCAGAGACGCTGCCTGACCCGCTGAGTTACTCCAGCACTTTGTGTCCTTTTTTATCACCGATGAAGGCATCATTTAGCAAAGCAGAGTACCTGTTTACATCAGTGAAATTACTGGGGCCTTTAACAAGATGAGCTATCAATAGACATTATCTTGTTAACCAATAACAGAACAGAGATTTAATATGATCAGCCTTGTAGAAAGAAATGTAATCACATTATCTCTGTTTGTCTTTATTAAGAGTTATAAAATCATTTTCAAGGTCAAGTTGTCCCAAGGAATCTATCAGCAGGTTTTAAAAATCCCATAAATATCTGGAGGATAAAAAGCAAACAGAAAGATAAGGAGGATTGCTCATAGTCTTTTTTCCAGGGTAGAGGACGAAAACTAGAGGTTAGATTTAAGGTGAGAGGGGAAAGATTTTTTGCAGTGAAAAGCTTTTTTGTTGTGTGGTAAAAACCGTCCATTGTGTACTGATACAGGATAAAGGAAATAATGCTTAGTGCAAGATAAAGTCCAGTAAAGTCCAATTAAAGATAGTCCAAGGGTCTCCAGTGAGGTAGATGGTAGCTCAGGACCGCTTTCTAGTTGTTGATAGGATGGTTCAGTCGCCTGATAACAGCTGGGAAGAAACTGTTCCTGAATCTGGAGGTGTGCGTTTTCACACTTTTATATGTCTTGCCTAGGGGAAAAAAACTGCAGATGCTGGTTTAAATCAAAGATAGACACAAAATGCTGGAGTACCTCAGCGGGTCAGGCAGCATCTCGGGAGAGAAGGAATGGGTGACGTTTCAGGTCGAGACCCTTCTTCAGACTGATATCAGGGAAACCTGACATCAGTCTGAAGAAGGGTCTCGACCCGAAACGTCACCCATTCCTTCTCTCCCGAGATGCTGCCTGACCCGCTGAGTTACTCCGGCAATTTGTGTCTACCTTATATCTCCTGCCTGATGGGAGAGGAGAAGAGGTCCTTGATTATGCTGATGGTTTTGCTGAGGCAGCGTGAGATGCAGATGGAGTCAATGGAAGAGAGGTCAGAATGCAAAGGGAAATGGCGGCTGATCTGCAGAAATAGACTCGATGCCGAAAGACTTTGACATGAGATTTATAAAGTGCTCCTTCCAGAGAGGATGCAAAGTAAATGTTATTTTCCTTCAAGAGTAAAATAAATAAATCCCATAATTGCTTGGAATAAGGGGCACAATCTGCTGATCTTTACTGTCCATCTGTTTAAGGTTTGGGTTTATTCAGCAAACACAATAAAGATTAAATTAAATGTTGCAACATTTTCCAACTGTTAACAAAACAGTATAATTAAATAAGTATTGTAACGAGGCCTAACTGTGTCTAAATTAACAGGGCTGTATGGGCAGCTATTGGAGAAGAGAGTTTGTGGCCCAGAATACTAGAATTTGACCCAAAACGGTCTATCTGAGGGTGGTTTGAATGGACTAAGGTTCAGTAGGTGCCAAAGCTGTGAGCTGGAGAGGGAGAGAGACAGAGAGACAGATAGACGTGTACCTGTCCACCACTGGCTCCATTACAGTAACAGAAAATGCCAGGGACCCTCGACAGGTCAAGCAGCATCTCACCCTCTCTCTCTCTCTCTCTCTCTCTCTCTCTCTCTCTCTCTCTCTCTCTCTCTCTCTCTCTCTCTCTCTCTCTCTCTCTCTCTCTTTTGCTCATCTGTCTCTCTCTTTCCTTCCTTCTCTCCCTTCCTCTCTTTCTCCCTCTCTCCCCTTTCTCTCTCCCTCCCACTTTCTCTCTCTTTCTCGCTCATCTGTTTCTCCCTCCTTTTCCTCTTTTCCTCTCTCGCTTATCTGTCTCATCTCTCCATCTTTCTCCTCTCCCCATACTCATCTGTCTCATTCTCTCTCTCGCATTCTCTCTCTCTCATTCTCTCTCTCTCTCTCTCTCTCTCTCTCTCTCTCTCTCTCTCTCTCTCTCTCTCTCTCTCTCTCTCTCTCTCTCTCTCTCTCTCTCTCTCTCTCTCTCTCTCTCTCTCTCTCTGTCTCTGTCTCTCTGTCTCTGTCTCTCTGTCTGTCTGTCTCTCTGTCTGTCTGTCTCTCTGTCTGTCTGTCTCTCTCTGTCTGTCTCTCTCTCTGTCTCTCTCTCTGTCTGTCTCTCTGTCTGTCTCTCTCTCTCTCTGTCTCTCTCTCTGTCTGTCTCTCTGTCTGTCTCTCTGTCTCTCTCTCTCTCTCTCTGTCTGTCTCTGTCTGTCTCTCTCTCTCTCTCTGTCTGTCTCTCTATCTGTCTGTCTGTCTCCCTGTCTGTCTCTCTGTCTGTCTCTCTGTCTGTCTCTGTTTGTCTCTCTGACTCTCTGTCTCTTCTCTCTACCCTCCCTCCCCCTCTCCGCCTGCCACTGTATGTTGTTTCTTTTTTTTTTTTCCTAATCAGATGTGCAGCACTTTGGTCAACGTGGGTTGTTTTTAAATGTGCTATACAAATAAAATTGACTTGACTTGACTTGACTCTCTGTCTCTGTCTATATTTCTTTCTGGCCATTTGTTCCTCGGCTCCAGTTGGTTTCAGCTGGACATTGTCCTTGGTGATGTTACATGTGAAACTGGATTCTTCATTCCAGGTGCTGAAGGAGAGGGATTACATCAGTGCAGATGGTTCATATTTCAATATGGATGTGTCTGAAGAAGGGTCTCGACCCGAAACGTCGCCCATTCCTTCTCTCCCGAGATGCTGCCTGACCTGCTGAGTTACTCCAGCATTTTGTGAATAAATACCTCACATACATGCATCTGGACTGAAGCTGGAGTTTGACCATTGAGTTTGTTCCCATCCTGGATACAAGGGGAGGTTTTATAAATGCCCACTACTAGGAAGATCCTCACCCTTATGTGGAGTGGCTAGAAGCCACCATCCTGCTGCTTTCCATCCATTTACATGGTGCAGCAGTAGAGTTTCTGCCTTACAGCACTAGAGACATGAGTTCCATCCTGACTATTAGTGCTGATATTGCAGAGTTTGCATGTTCTCCCCTGTGACCACGTGGGTTTTCTCCTGGTACACCACATTCCAAAAGTGTGCAGGTTTGCAGGTTAATTGGCTTCTATAAATTGCCCTAGTGTGCAGGATAGAACTAGTTTAGTTTAGGAAAGAACTGCAGATGCTGGTTTAAATCAAAGGAATTCCTTATCTCCAGAGATGCTGCCAGTCCCTCTGAGTTACTCCAGCATTTTGTGTCCACCTACTAGTTTAGTTTAGCTTAGCTTAGTTTAGAGATACAGCACGGAAACAGGCCCCTTTGGCCCGCCGAGTCCATGCCGACCAGCGATCCCCGCACACTAACACAATCCTGCACACACAAGGGACAATTTGCAGTTGTAACAAAGCCAATTAACCAACAGATCTGCAGGTTTTTGGAGTGTGGGAGGAAACCGGAGCTCCCAGGGAAATTGTGCACAGACGGCACCCGAAGTCAGGATCGAACCCAGGTCTCTGGCGCTGTAAGGCAACAACTGTACCGCTGCGCCACTATGCTGCCCTGTGTAAATGGATGGAAAGCAGGGGTGTGCGGGTGTTCAACAGTCAGCCTGGACTCGGTGTGCCGAGGGGCCTGTGTCCGTTATCCATGCTGTACCTTTAAGCTAAGCTCCCTCTAAGATCAGCTAAACATTAAGAGATGGATGTGGTGATGTGTACGTTCAATGGTCCTGACACTGGGACAAGATCTCACTACTAAATGCCACTGCAAAACAAATGGTCGGGCATCCTACTGCAAAAAGACGAAGGCCTCTTCAGTCAAAACATAGATCTGTGAAGTTGCTGTTACTATGGCAAGGAACCCAAAGCACAGACAGGCGAAGAACAATAGGGCTTCTGTCAGGCTTTCTGTCAGAGTCCCTGTGTTTCCACTGTCATTTCCATAGTGACTGTGTAAATATTTTTTCTATTTCTCATTCTTAATGCCAAGAGAATGATTTTTATTCAGTTCTTACGTAAAGCAGCCACGTTTTTTAAACTACAGAGTTTTACTTTACTGGGGTTAGTAGCTGACACAGATATATGTTTGTTTGTGGTTATTTATACCGAAACACTCGATTCATAGAATTTAGGCCACATTTGTGATTTTGTCCAACCTCGTGTTTCGCCACTAAGAGACAAACACGCAGACCATAAAATGATTTGCTTGCACTGAGCTTCAGACTTTTAATGTATTGTAATGGCTTATTCACGAGCTTAACCCATTGTTAAAATTATTGCCACTCTCTATGAGAGGAAAAATCCAAGCTGCAACTTAATCGATGAAATTGATGAACTCATTATCAATGCTCTTTTCCGAGATTCTCTTCCCTTGCAGATGAGCATGTTTAGGTATCGATTTAGATGTGTGATTGTCAGGTGCACTGAGGTACAGTGAAACACTTTGCTTTGCTTTGCATGTTATCAAATCAGATCAGATAATACCATACAAAGGTACAATCAGGTCGAACTCAATGGGTAGTGCAAAGGGGAAGATACAGAGTGCAGAATATAGTTCTCAGCATTGTAGCGCATCGGGTCCAGAGACAAAGTCCAATGTCCGCAATGGGGTAGAGGTGAATCGGACAGTACCCGAGCTTATGGAAGAACCGTTCAGAAGCCTGATTACAGAGGGGAAGAAGCTGTTCCTGAGTCTGGCCGTGCGCACTTTCAAGCTTCTGTATCTTTTGCCCAACGGGAATGGGGAGAAGAAGGTTGTCAAGGATTGTGAAGCAGATTATCAATGATGTAGAATGTTCATCAGCAGTGACTGTGGCGCAGTGGTAGAGACACTGCCTCACAGCACCAGAGACCTGGGTTCAATCCTGACCTCGGGTGCTGCCTGTGTGGTGTTTGCACGTTCCCCCTGTGACGCCTGGGTTTCCTCCGGGTGCTCCAGTTTTCTCCCACATCGCAAAGACGTGCAAGTTTGTAGGTTAATTGGCCCTCTGTAAATTGCCCTGAGAGTGTAGGGAGTGGACGAGAAAGTGGGATAACATAAAATGGGTGATTGATGGTCGGTGTGGTCTCGATGGGCCCAAAGGGCCTGTTTCCTCGCTGTATTTTTCAATCAATTCCATTCAATCAATTAGTGAAGGATTCATTTTGTATGAACTAGTTATGAATGGCACTTTCTAATTTTCACACAAAATCTCCCCTTAACTCCTCTCTACTGACAGTTCTGTGGATAACACTTATCTGTGGATAAGTGTTATCCTGTGGATAACACTTAGAGTACTTGGTCAACGTATCTTCACATCATGGTTGGTCTTGACAAGCTATGGTACAGCGATGGGGGGGGGGGGCAATAAATCTCATATCATGTTATGGGTTGAATCTTTGCAGCTCCCAAGGTAGAGATACCAACATGGAGACACAAGAAACTGGTACTCCAACCAATATTTATTGGTCAGCCAGCATTCTACATCCCTTCTTCCCTTATCTCCTTATCTCACACCCTTTTGTGTTTTATCTCTGGCCTTTGTCCAACAAACACCCCTCACCTGTATCCGGCCACCACTGAAAAAGACTCTCGACCCAATAGGTTGCCTATCTATGTTCTCCAGAGATGCTGGCTGACCCGTTAAGTTATGTTCTATGCAAGATTCAAGCATCTGCAGTTCCTTGTGTCTTCACCTCGGGCTGGTGGTGCTGCGGTAGAGTTGTTGCCTCATCGCGTCAGAGATCTGGGTTCGATCCTGACTACGGGTGCTGTCTGTACGGAGTTTGTACGTTCTCCCCACGACCTGCGTGGGTTTTCTCCCGGAGCTCCGTTTCCCTCCCACATTCCAAAGACATACAGGTCTGTTGGTAATTGGCTTCTATAAATTGTAAATTATCCCAAGTGTGTATAGGATAGCATTAGCATATGGGGATCGTTGGTCGGCGCGGACTCGGTAGGCCGAAGGGCCTGTTTCTGCGCTGTACCTCGAAACTAAACTAAACTATCACTTGCTTTTTTCTGCCACCACCTCTTCTTTCCAGCTTCCCCCCACCCCCTTCAAGCAGCACAGTTTCTATGCAAAAAAAGCAACAGGGGGTATGTTTTTAAGCATTGGTAGTTGCAGGTTAATGATTGACTCTGACTTGGAGATGCTGTTTAGTCAAGCATTATTCATCTCCTGGTCTGCATACGGGAAAAATGCCCAAAGTTATTGAAACAGCAAAAAAAATCATCGCTCTCTTCAGAGTTACCACTAGTCTCTGCCTCACACAATAGATCACTTTCTTGGATGAAAGGGCAAAAACTGAACATCTTTTTACAAGAAAGGCTCTTTTATAAACCAACAACCTTTTTATTACATTAAAAAAATGCTCTTGTGCAAGATAAATATGATGGGACTTTAATCTTCGAACAGTCAGTTTATAATGAAACTATTCTAAACACATGGGTGTTTTTGATCAAGGCTGCTTTAGACAGGTCAATCTTAATGACGTGCTTGAAATATGCAAACCGACATTGTGTTTTGATATCGTTAAGTGGAGATTAAACTAAATATTCAAGTCAAAAGGTTTATTTCTTGATATAGAAATGTGGATCATTTATCTTCTAAAAGTACTTTCTTTTAATGCATCCACATGCTGTTGTTCAGCTGCGTTTAAACTGATACTCCTGATGGTCGTACATTGAGGGATTAGCTGCATGAACATCGTTCATTCCCCCTGTGACCGTGTAGGTTTTCTCCTGGTGCTCCAGTTTCTTCCCACACTCCAAAGACATACAGGCTTATTTGTTAGTTGGCTTTGGTAAGATGTAAAATTGTCCCTCGTGTGTAGGATAGTGTTAGTATTTTGGGTGATCGCTGGTCGGCGCGGAATGGATGGGAGGCATGCATGTTGGTCTGACAGCGCTGGTTAGAACGTGCTGCGGTGGAGGCAGATATAACAGTGGCATTTAAGAGGCTTTTAGATGGGCGCACAGATATGCAAGGAATGGAAGGCTATGGATCACGTGCAGGCAGAGGAGATCAGTTTAACTTGGCATAATGTTCGGCACGGACATTGTGGGCCAAAAGGCCTGTTCCTGTTTGGTTCAGTTTAGTTTAGAGATACAGCACGGAAACAGACCTTTCAGCCAACTAAGTTCACGCCCACTATTGATCACCCGTTCACATTAAAAAGACACAAAGGGCTGGAGTAACTCAGCGGGTCAAGCAGTATCCCTGGAGAACATGAATAGGTGACGTTTAGAGTCAGGAGACTTCTTCAGAAAAAGTTTGAAAAAGGGTAATTTGGCAGCATCAGAGTATCAGTTGTAAAATAACAAATATTCACAGTGATTCAATTACAGGTCCATCACCAAATTTCCGGCATCCTTGGCTTCGGAGCCTGGCCAGATTATCCATTTTGCCAGACCAACAGAGGACGGCCTGGTGGCGCTGTGGTAGAATTGCTGCCTCACAGCGCCAGTGACCTGGGTTCGATCCTGACTACGGCTGCTTTCTGTACGGAGTTTGTACGTTCTCCCCGTAACCTGCACGGGTTTTCACCAGCTGCTCTGGTTTCCTCCCACACTCCAGAGACATGCAGGTTCGTAGGTTAATTCGCTGCTGTAAATTGTAAATTGTCCCTGGTGTGTGTACTATGTGGTGTTAGTGTGCTGGGATCACGGGTCAGCACAGACTCGGTGGGCCGAAGGGCCTGTTTCCGCGCTGTGTCTCTAAACTAAACTAAACGGCCACATAATAATGACACAACAATTGACCCACCAATTATATCCCTCGCATGTCTCTAAAGCACCATGGACTGCTAGAAAGTTAAATAAAGCAAATATTAAATGTAAATTAAATGTGTTTACGCTTGACACCGTGACTGTAACTCGGACCTTGCTGAGAAGTCATAGCTGGGATTAAATGTTAGCAAAATAAGCTAAGAATTGTACAAAACTGAGAGATCTTCGCCAACAACTGCAGATGTAAACAAATAACTGTATCGAGACGGAGCGATACGTTCCAACGTGCGCGTGGCACATGCAGCGCCATCTGTGGCCACCAAGGGAATTTCAAGCAGGCTCTCGTAATTTTGTCCGGATTAAAGTAGGTGCCGGACCATCAGTTGCCGAACAATCGGCTGTGGACCTGTAGTTGCAAGGACTCATTTTGCAGCGTTATTCATTGTTGCGGCTCTGTGAAGATTTAATTGGCGAGTACGTCGTAACATTTAAACAGCAGCCATCTCCACTAAAAAGCAGAAGGAGATGTAATAAAAAGGAACTGCAGACGCTGGTTTATACCAAAGATAGACACAAAATGCTTCAGTAACTCGGCGGGTCAGTCAGCATCTCTGGAGGACATGGACAAGTGACGTTTCGGGTCGAGACCCTTCTTCAGATGCAGCCAAAGAGATTCACTTGGCTTATATCTGGGATGAGAAGGTAGTCTATCACGAGCAGCTATAGACATCTGATCTATATTCTTTAGCGTTTAGAAGAATGAGGGGTGATCTTCTTGAAACAATAGATCTTAAGTGTGTTAGATAGGGTAGATGTCAAGATTATTCCATTGGCTGGAAAATCTCAATTGAGGGGACAGGGATACAAGATTAGTCAATTAAAACTGTGATGCTTAGGAATGACTTCTCACAGACACTGGTGGATCGCTGAACTTCTTTCTCCAAGAGGATTGTAGAGGCGAAATAACTCATGGCATGTAGAGAGGAAATGGACATTTTGCTTTGAAGAACAGAGAACTGAGAGCTATTGGAAACTGGAGCAAACTAAAAGATGAGAAGATATACCAGATCAGCCACCATCATTTTGAAGACTGAAGGAACTGCAGATACGATACAATACGATAGAACTTTTATTTATCTCAGGAGGGAAATTGGTCGCTGGATTCTTGACAAAAAACAAAGTGCCAGAGGAACTCAAAGGGTCAGGCTGGATCCGTGGAGGGGAATGGAAAGACGACATACTTTCCCTGACCCGAAACATTGTTTGTGCATCCCCTACCCGGATGCTGCCTGACCCATTGGTGGTGAATCTGTGGAATTCATTGTCACAGACGGCTGTGGAGGCCAAGTCAATGGATAATTTCAAGGTGGTGATTGACAGATTCTTGATTATTACGGGTGTCAGGGGTTACGGGGAGAAAGCCGGAGAATGCGGTTGAGAGGGAACGATAGATCAGCCACGATTTAATGGTAAAGTAGACCTGCTGGGGCAAATGACCTAATTCTGCTCCTACAACTTATGAACTTATGAACTTGCGAGTTCCTCCAGCACAGTGAAGGGAGGTGGTCTACCATCGCGCTTATTTTCTTCTGCTCTTATCACCACATCATTCTTTCATTGAAAATATCTTGGATCTAGATGCAACTATCTACACAATTGTTTTGCTTGGAGTCAAACTTTGTTTTGAATGTTCAGATGCTCCAAAATGTTGTGCATTAACAATAGCACGAAGGAGAATTCTTTATGATTGTTTTGCTGGTAGAACCAATTTTCTTTGAGTTACGCCCACCCTCCCCCAATCTTATTAATTTTCCACCTACCTTCCAGTAGGAGGCTGGTAACTTTGTTGATTTAGTAAGAATGGAAAGTGTTTCAAGAGAAGACATTGATATAACATGACAGTGTTTGCATAAACAGTGCCAGCAGGTTTCATAAGTGTTACACAAGCAAGATAGTTACGAGGGGTGGCTCTGACATAATAATAATAATAATGCATTACATTTATATAGCGCTTTTCATACACTCAAAGACGCTTTACAGGGATTTAAAGAACATAGGGAAGTGAATAAATAGATAAATAAGTAAACGAACAGAGAAAGGAGACAGAAGGTGAGGTGACCTTCAGTGGTTGAAGGCAGTACTGAACAGGTGAGACTTCAGTGATGTTTTGAATGTGGTGAGTGAGGAGGAGTCTCTGACGGTTTGGGGTAGTGAGTTCCATAGGGTGGGAGCAGCGATGGAGAAAGCCCTGTCCCCCCAGGATCTGAGTTTGGTCCGGATGGGGGGGGGATAGGAGATTGGCAGCAGCAGAGCGGAGGGTGCAGGTCGGAGAGTGCCTGTGGAGGAGGTCAGTCAGGTAGTATGGGGCCAGGTTATGGAGGACTTTGTAGGTCATGAGGAGGATTTTGTACTGGATTCTCTGGGGGATGGGGAGCCAGTGGAGTTTGTAAAGGACGGGGGTGATATGGTCACGGATCGGGGTGTGGGTGAGTAGACGGGCAGCAGAGTTTTGAATGTATTGAAGTTTACTGATGATTTTTGAGGGTGCGCCATAGAGGAGGCTGTTGCAGTAGTCCAGACGGGAGGTGATGAAGGCGTGGATGAGGGTTTCTGCAGCTGTGGAGGAGAGGGATGGATGGAGACGGGCAATGTTTTTGAGGTGGAAGAAGGCTGTCTTTGTGATGTGTTTGATGTGTTTGTCGAAGGAGAGGGTTTGATCAAAGATAATTCCAAGATTCCGGATGTGAGGGGAGGTGGATACTGGGAGACCATCAATATTGAGGATGAAGTTTTGGGTGGATTTGGTGAGCGTTTTTGGACCAATGATGATGATTTCAGATTTGTTGCAGTTGAGTTTGAGGAAATTTGATTGAAGCCAAGATTTTATTTCAGTGATGCAGTTTGTCAGTGTAGAGTGTGTGGTGGGGGAGATTGACTTGGTGGAGATGAGGAGCTGGATATCATCGGCGAAGCAGTGGAAGTTGAGACCATGACGGCGGATTAATTGACCAAGGGGGAACAGGTAGAGGATGAAGAGGAGGGGGCCAAGGACTGAGCCTTGGGGGACACCTTGGGGGAGGGGAGCGGTGGGGGATTTACAGTTGTTAATGGAGATGAACTGGTGCCTGTCAGAGAGATAAGATTTGAACCAGGATAGGGCTGTGCCGGTGATGTTAAAGGAGGTTTCAAGTCGGGTGAGGAGAATGGAGTGATTTATGGTGTCAAAGGCGGCGCTGAGGTCAAGTAGGATGAGGATGTTTGGCAAATGTGAGTTATGGGAGTGCAGTTAAAGACTGGAGAAGCGAACAAGACATGAAGCCTTGGAGTACCAACGGGAAAGGTCCCAGCCTGAAACGTCGTCGGTAAAAGCAAGGAACTGCAGGCGCTGGTTTACCAAGGAAAGACACAAAATGCTGGAGTCACTCAGCGGGTCAGGCAGCTTCTCTGGAGAACATGGACAGGTGACGTTTCACAGAGTGCTGGAGCAACTCAGCAGGTCAGGCAGCATCTCTGGAGAACATGGACAGGTGACGTTTTAGCTCGGGTCAAACTGAAGAAAGGTCATAAGGTCATAAGGGATTGGCTGATCTATCCCTGCCTCCGAACCTCATTCTCCTGCCTTCTCCTCCTGAAACCTCTTTTGTCCATTCCCTCCACAGATGCCGCCTGACCTGCTGAGTTCTTCCAGTACTTCATGTTTTGCTCAAGATTCCAGCATAGAACAAAGAACTTAGTACAGCACAGGAACAGGCCCTTCGGCCCACAATATCTGTGTCGAACATAACACCAAGTTAAGGGAAGAAGGGACACGACTCGAAATGCCACCTATTCCTTTTGTCCAAAGATGATGTCTGACCCGCTGAGTTACTCCAGCATTTTGTGTCTACCTTCAATGCCAATTTAAACAAATCTTTTCTGCCTGCACATGATCCATAATCCCTCGATTACCCATATCAAAGACCCTTAGACCATTTAAAAGCCACTATTTTATCTGTCTCCACCACCACCACTATAGGCAGCATGTTCCAAGTGCCCACCACCCTCTGTGTAACAAACATGCCCCACACATCTCCTTTAAACTTTGCCCCTCTCACCTTAAAGCTATGTCCTCTAATTTTTGACATTTCCACCTTGGGGAAAAGGTTCTGACTTTCAAGCGTCAGTTCTTTGTATCTCCTATTGGAGAGATGAATATAGTTCATCTTTGGCAGGGTCCTCATTATGCATTCATGTGCATACTCCTAAACAATATTAGATTGGTGAGCAATGTGGAGACTTTACACCTCTATAAAGGCACCAATTTCTGCACAGATTAAAGAAAATGGAGCAACATTACCAGATACTGGTGCATGGTGGCCTAAGGAACTGCAGATGCTAGAATCTTGAGTAAATCACAAAGTGCTGGAGCAGTGCCGTGTCGGACAGAATCTGTGGAGTGAATTGACAGGTTAGGGCCTTCTTATAGGCGATAGACAATAGACAAGTGCCATTCGGCCCTTCGAGCCAGCACCGCCATTCAATGTGATCATGGCTGATCATTCTCAATCAGTACCCCGTTCCTGCCTTCTCCCCATACCCCCTGACTCCGCTATCCTTAAGAGCTCTATCTAGCTCTCTCTTGAATGCATTCAGAGAATTGGCCTCCACTGCCTTCTGAGGCAGAGAATTCCACAGATTCACAACTCTCTGACTGAAAAAGTTTTTCCTCATCTCAGTTCTAAATGGCCTACCCCCTCATTCTTAAACTGTGGCCCCTGGTTCTGGACTCCCCCAACATTGGGAACATGTTTCCTGCCTCTAACGTGTCCAACCCCTTAATAATCTTGTACGTTTCCAGCAGTGGGAGCGTCTAGCACCAGAGGGCACAGCCTCAGAATAAAAGGATGTACCTTTAGAAAGAAGATGAGGAGGAATTTCTTTAGTCAGAGGGTGGAGAATCTGTGGAATTAATTGCCATAGAAGGCTGTGGAGGCCAAGTCAATGGATATTTTGAAGGCGGAGATTAATCGATTCTTGCTTAGTATGGGTGTCGGGTTATGGGGAGAAGGCAGGAGAATGGGGTTGAGAAGGAAATTAGATCAGCCATAATTGAATGGCGGAGTAGACTTGATGGGCTGAAGAGCCTAATTCTGCTCCTGTGATTTATGAATTTTTGATAATGGTGCATAATCTGTGCTCCACGAGGAGTAGATCCTTGCATTAACATTGGAAAAGACAGATACTGACAAAGCAAAGAGTCATAGAGTCATACAGCACGTTACCATGCTCTTTGGCCCAACTTGTCCATGCTAACCAAGATGTGCCATCTACACTAGTCCCACCTGGCCGCATTTGGCCCATATCGCTCGGAGCCTTTCCAACCCATGTTCCCATTCAAGTGTGTTTTAAATGTTGTAAAAGTACTTGCCTCAACTACCTCCTCTGGCAGCTCGTGCCATGTACCCACCACCCTCTGTGCGAAACAAGTTGTCTCTCAGGTTCCTATTAGGCCATTCGGCCCATCAAGTCTACTCTGCCATTCAATCATGGCTGATCTATCTTTCCCTCTTAACCTCATTCTCCTGCCTTCTCCCCATAACCCCTGAATTAATCAAGAATCTGAAAATCTCCGCCTTAAAAATATCCATTGACATGACCTCCACAGCCGTCTGTGGCAATGAATTCCACAGATTCACCACACTCTGACTAAAGAAGTTCCTCCTCATCACTTTACTAAAGGTACATCCTTTTATTCTGAGGCTGTGCCCTCTGATCCTAGACTCTCCCTCTAGCGGAAACCTCCTCTCCACATTCACTCGAACCAGGCCTTTCACGATTTGGTATGTTTCAATGATGTCCCCCCTCATCCTTCTCAATTCCAGCGAGTACAGGCCCAGTGCCATCTGAACGGCTGCAAGCCTACTGCTCTGTTGCCCTTGCACCACCTTAAATGCTAGTTTAAATGATTCACAACCTTGACCGAATGAAGACAAAACCTAAACATTTGAAAGATTGGATAAATGTCACCCGACACTGGCTCTATGACGTCATTTGGTTATTTTGCACCAGATGACACAACTGGGTATCTCGATGCAGCTGATTTCTGGCAAGTGGACTAAAATCACCTGGGACTAGTCTGTCTGGAAGTTTACATGTTCCATTTCCCACATTGGAGTTATAAATCTATTTCAAAAATAGCCCGTAAGCTGTAGGACACAAAGAACTGCAGATGCTGGAATCTTGACAAAGCACTAAGTGCTGGAGGAACTCAGCGGGTCAGGCACCATCTGTGGAGGGAAATGAACAGGCGATGTTTTGGGTCGCGACCTTCCTCATTTATTTTTCGAGTTACCGTGTGGAAACGGCCACTTCAACCCAATGACACCACGCCAACCATCCACACTCCGACCCCCACACAACTATCAATCCTGCACACTTCAGGCAACTGACAGAAGCCAATTAACCCGCATGTCTTTGGGATGTGGGAGGAAACCGGAGGACCCGGAGAAAACCTACTTGGTCACAGGGAGAGTGTGGAAACTCCACACACACACACACAGCGCCTGAGGGAAGGATGGAACCCGGGTCTCTGGCGCTACGAGGCAACTGCTCCACCCGCTGCACCACTGTGCTGTCCTACATTTGCCGTGAAATATTTTAGCCATCCTCGAGATCACTGCTGGGGCCATACTTACCCTTACATTTTCTGAGTAACACCAGATGCAAACTTTGGCTGTCGTTTTCCACAAGACAAAATAAATTGTGTTTGAATTGTCTGTGAGATGTCTGTCTGTCTAAAGAGATTATTATAGTTGGGATTTTTTTTCTCTATTGAGGATGTGCAGTCCTTTCAGAAGTGAGTCTATGCATTAAGATGTAGAAACAAGAAATTGCCGATGCTGATTTACTAAACAAGACACAAAGTGCTGGAGTAACTAGAGTGCAGCAAGGGTGGCGCAGTGGTAGAGTTACTTACAGCCCTTGTAGCACCAGAGACCCGGGTTTGATCACGACTACGGGTACTCACTATAGAGTTTGTACCTTCTCCCGGTGACCTGCGTGGGGTTTTTTCAAGGATCTCTGGTTTCCTCCCAAACTCCAAAGACGTTGCAGGTTAATTGGCTTGGTATAAGTGTAAAATTGTCCCTAATGTGTGTAGGATAGTATTAGTGTGCAGGGATTGCTGACGTGGGACTGTTCCCGCGCTGTATCTCTAAACCAAACTAAAGTAAACTCAGCGGGTCAGGCAGCATCTCTGGAGAACATGGAGAGGTGTCATTACAGGTCGGGACCCTTCTTCAGACTGATTGTGGGGCAGAGGGGAGGGAGGGAGGGGGGGGGGGGAAGCTAGGTGGGGCAGGACAAATCCTGGCAAGTAATAGGTGAATACAGGCGAGAGGGGGTCGTGATAAGGCAGATGCTTGGAGAAAGGCCAGAGATTAAATAAAGGTGTGAGACAAAAAGGATTGAAGAGTTGAGAAATGTGAAGGCAGAGGAAGGAATGTAGTTGGAGGAAAGGGGGAGGGGAGAAATAGATACGTCCAGGTGGGGCATCGGGGAGGGGGGGTGGTGGAAAGAAAGGGTGGTGTGGGGGAGAAAGGAGAGTGGAGGGTGACAGGTTTAAAGTTGAATGTATTCAATAAGACATTTGTCTGAGCTCACAGAGATAGTGAATCAAAGTAGGCCTGCCTTAAGATAATTAAACTTTATTCAATTTGGCACCAGTTGGCACTAGTTCAGTGGCACAAGTCCAAAAGGTGAAATTTCTCAAAAAGGAAATTTCACATTAGCCCAGTAGAGGGTGTGCAAATGAAGTCAACATTTATGTTGGGTAGTGGGACAGACAAAATGCCTTTTAATTTCATCTGTACTTTTTTATTTAATTCCTAAATGATCACAAATGATTAGCAAGGAACCAAAGTTTCATTTACATCTCCTGACTCTCCATGATAATCTGCATCTATAGGCAAAACAAATAAAAATCTAATCTAAATAAGGTTGTAAAGTTATGTGAGGCACAGATAGGGTGGACAGTCAGAACCTTTTTCCAATGGTGGGAATGTCAACGACCAGAGGGCATGGCTTGAAGGTAAGAGAGCAAAGTTTATAGGAGATGAGCGGGGCACGTTTTTTACACAGAGGGTGGTGGGTGCCTGGAATGTGCTTCCGGGGATGGAGGTGGAGGCAGTTACAATTCTGCCATTTAAGATGCTTTAAGATAGGCATATGGATATATACAGGGAAAGGAAGAATCTGGATCAAGTGCAGGTAGGTGGAATTAGTTTAGCTTGGCATCATGTTCAGCACAGACATTGTGGGCTGAAGGGCCTGTTCCTGAACTGTACTGTGTCATTTTCTATGTTCTATGTTCAGCAATGTAAATAATTCCATTACGGTGCCTCTATTTTTAAGCCCTTCTTAGGAAAAAAAAGAAGTGCAGTTGTTGGGGCTGCTGGCTTCAGAATTTTAACATTTGGCATTGAAAGACAAGGTGAAAAATAAGGGACTGCAGGCGCTGGTTTCCACAAAAGGACACAAAGTGCTGGAGCAACTCAGCGGGTCAGGCAGCATCTCTGGAGAATATGGGTTAGAAACATAGAAACATAGAAAATAGGTGCAGGAGTAGGCCATTCGGCCCTTCGAGCCTGCACCGCCATTCAATATGATCATGGCTGATCATCCAGCTCAGATGGGTTGTTGAGGTATTAGGTCAGGACCCTTCTTCTGACCTGAAATTCTCCTATTGTGGTCAGTTTTTTAACTATTTTTACAGAATGCAGTGTTCTTGAGTGTTTTCTGGAATTTGGATGGGATATAAAGGTTCATCCTCCCACATCACAAAGACATGCTGGTTGATGCATTAATTGGTCCTCTGTAATGTGCCCCTAGTGTTTAGGGAGAGGATGCCAAAGTGGGATAACATGGAACTAGTGTGAACGGATGATCGATGGTCGGTGCCGACCCGGTGGGTCGAAGGGCCTGTTTCCATGCTGTATCTAAAATAAATGTAAAAAATCAACTCAGCTCAGCTAGAGACACGAGAGATGCTGAAATAGCCCTAGATTGGCATACGGATAGTCATGGAGTCATATCGCATGGAAACATACCCTTCGGCCCAACTCCTCTGTGCTGACCAAGATGCTCCATCTACACCAGCCCCACCTGCCTGGGTTTGCCCCATAGCCCTCTAAGCCTTTCATATCCATTTAGCCATCTATTTGTCTTTTAAAATGTTGTTATTGTACCTGCCTCGACTATCTTTTCTAGCAGCTTGATCCATATATCCACCACCCTCTGTTGCCCCTCCTGTTCTAAGCAAGCCTAACTTGTAAGCTGCCAGGAAGTGAGTCTAAAGTGATCTCATCGTCACATTGCCTTGCCTTTAGTTTACTGACTCTATTGATGAGTCACAGAGCTATGAAGTCAGAGCATGATACAGTCAGTGATCTCTTGCCTTTCTCTATTTAAACCTATATCCTCTGGTTCTTGATTCCCCTAATCCTGCTGTAAGAAATTGGGTAAAATGGCCAAACACTTAAAACCTGAAGAAGGGTCCTGACCCAAAACGTCACCAATCCATGTTCTCCAGAGATGCTGCCTGACCCGCTGAGTTACTCCACCACTTTGTGTCTAATTTAGTTTGGTTTAGAGATACAACATGGAAACGGGCCCTTTCGGCCCCCTGAGTCCACGCCTACCATTGATCACCCATCCACTAGTTCTATCCTACGCACTAAGGGACAATTTTACAGAAGCCAATTAACCTACAAGCCTGCACGTCCTTCGAATATGGGAGGAGACCAGAGAAAACCCATGAGGTCACAGGGAGAGCTTGGAAACCACACAGACAGCACCCGAGGGCAGGATGGAACCCGGGTCTCCGGCGCTGCCAGGCAGCTGCTCCACCCGCTGCGTCGCTATGCCGCTACATTTGTGTAAACCAGTGATTGCAGTTCCTTGTTCTACACTGGTAATACAGGGGCCCCATTAAAGGTGCGACGAAAGGAAATTGATGCATAGCCCTTCAGTAAAAATATCTCTTGTGCAAGGTCATTAGTGATAGGATTAGAATGAGGCCATTCGGCCCATCAAGTCTATTACGCCATTCAATCATGGCTAATCTATCTCTCCCTCCTAACCCCATTCTCCTGCCTTCTCCCCATAAACCCTGACACCCGTACTAACCAAGAATCTATATATCTCAGCCTTAAAAATATCCATTGACTTGGCCTCCAAGGGAAGAAAATATCACCAGGTGTTGAATTCTCATCTTCCCCATGAGATGGCGCTGTGTGGAGCCACCCACAGCCCTCTCCCCATCTCCCCAGTTGAATAATCCCAAACAACTCTGGGCAATGCTGGAGAGAGGGGAATTGGCCGGCACAGGAAATCTGTGGAAAATTCCTCTCTTGATTCTCAGCGGTCGGGCAACAGTGACGTCAAAGAGCATAATAATTTGTGTGGCTTCAGTTAGTTACAGATGCGCACAGCAAGTGGTCTGAACTTCTGCATAATGGGAGGTGCTTTGCACATTCTGGCTTCTCAAATCATATTTCTGGGCAAAGAGCAGCAGCACAGGCCAGTTGCTCCGAGATCTTTAATCCTTTTCTCCCTTTCATAACATTCCTGACACATATTTTCACATATCCTCCCCTTTGAATTCATTTAATGTCGGTTTGCAGTGAAAGCCTCCAGGCAGCGTCTGAGGGCCCTGGTTGTGGCTTACGATAACATGCGTGGCACAGAGACCTCGGAGCGCGGTGGAGAGGATGAGGGAAGGGGCTACACGAGAACGGTAAATTTCTCAAGAGTCAAGAGTGTTTTATTGTCACGTGTCCCGAAACGGAATAATGAAATTCTTACTTGCAGTAACACAACAGATATGTAAACATAGTACACTGTAAATATAATAAATAGAAGAAAAAAAAGTTCAGTATGTGTATATATATATATATATATATATATATATATATATATATATATATATACACTGTATATACACAGAATCCTGAAATCTTGATTCGATCCTGACTGTGGGTGCTATTTATATGTATAGACAGCACCCACAGTCAGGATCGAACCAAGATTCTGCCACTGTAAGGCAGCAACTCTACCATTGTGCGACTGTGGGACACTAAACCCAGCTCCAGAGACCCGGGTTTGATCCTGATTTCAGGTGCTGTCTCTGTGCATGTGTGGAGTGAACGTTCTCCCTGTGACCACGTGCATTTTCTCCAGGTGCTCCAGTTTCCTGTCATATCCCAAAGACGTGCAGGTTTGTCGGTTAATTGGCCCTAGTGTGCAGGGAATGGATGAGAAAGTGGGGTAACATAGAACTAGAGTGAACAGGTGATCGATGGTCAGTGTGGACTCGGTGGGCTGTAGGGCCTGTTTACATTCTGTATCTCTAAATTAAACCAAACTAATACTTTATCACAATCACTCACAAGAAAATATAGGCTCATTGTATAAAACTGCAGTTGAAGAACCACAGACTCACTTGGCAGGGAAGGAAGCCATTCAGCCCATCATCTCTAACTAGATGTTAGATCGAGCTGTCCTGTTCCCTGCAATTTTTTTTCTGTTGATAAATCTCTTATTGCATCTGCTGTCCCCACTCTTTCAAGCTGGGCATTCTGAACTGTAATAACATAGATGGAGACACAAGGAACTGGAGATGCTGGAATCTTGCACAGAACACAAAGTGCCAGCGTAACTCAGCGGGTCAGACAGCATCGCTGGAGGACACGGATAGGTGACGTTCGGGTCATGATAATATGCTGCATTAACAAAATCTCATTTGAGTTCTGGTCACCCCGTTAAAGGAAGCATGTGCGTGGTTTTGAAGAGGATGCAGGAGAGGTCTACTAGAATGCTGTCTGGATTGGAGGATATCAGTTACAAGGCGAGGATTGACAGACTTGGACTGTTTTCTCTGGAGCGTTAGTGTGTGAGGGGAGTCCCGATAGAAGTATATGAAATTATGAGAGGCATAGATAGGGTCGACAGTAGGAATCTTTCTCCCCAGGGTGGAAATGTCAAGGGCTAGAGTGGGGGGGGGGCTAGATTTCAGGTGAGAGTGGCAAAGTTTAAAGGAGATGTGGATTAGGTTATTTTACACAGAGGGTGGAGAGTGCCTGGAACATGCTGCCAGAGGTGGTGGTGGAGGCAGATACCACAGTGGTGTTTAAGAGACTTTTGGATAGGAATTAAATACTTGAATATCCTCAAGCCTCACTGTTTTAACTAGGCCTGAATATTGAACAAAAAAAACAAACAATTTTGGAAGGCTCTCCTTTGGGAATTGCCAATTTAAAAGTCTACAATCAAGCCCAGAAGCTATTTTCATTTTTTTTTAAACCTGATTGATGGATCTATTCAACATGTTAGCAGCTAGAGAATGGGCCGAGAGGATTTGGATGTAGTCAGGATTCTGACCGCATCTGCTTCAGTTGGGAAATAGGTTGCTGGTTATGGAACAGTCAGGACATCTTGTGGTTCAACAGGAAATGTTGGAGACCTATCAGATTTGAAGACCAGGAAATAAATAGAGAAAAGACCGAGGAGGAAAGTATATTAAGGTTGTTGACTTAATTACAAATCGGACAGAGAAACATGGAACAGAGAACACTACAGGTCAGGAACAGGCCCTTCAGCCCACAACGTCTGTGCTGAACATGATGGCAAGCTAAGCCAATCTCATCTACCTGCACGTAATCCACATCTCTCCACTCCCTGTGCAGTACATTCACGCATCTATCTAAATGCCTCTTAAACGCCACAATCATATCTGCCACCACCACCCCTGGCAGCACATTCCAGGAACCCACCACCCTCTGTGTAAACACTTTTGTCCCGCACGTCCCCTTTAAACTTTGACCCTCTCACCTTAAAGATGTGCACTGTAGTCTTTGACATTTGCACCCTGGGAAAAAGGTTCTGACTGTCTACCCTATCTATGCCTCTCATCATTTTATATACTTCAATTAGGTTACGAGAGGCATAGATTGGGAAATTCAGAGGGAAAGGAGACCTGATTTAATCTGCTACTAAAGAATACCAAGATAAAATGTAAACTAAAATCTATTTTTAAAGTCATAAAACAATTCAGAAAGCAATCCAAATGGACTTTTAATTTGAATTCATTGACATTGCCAGTCATTCACTCTGATCATCGCGCTGACAGAGTTCTTTGCCTTGCCTAGCCCTATATCTCAGCAGGTCGGGCGGCATCTATGGAGAAACTGAGTTAAGGTTTCAGGTGATCCGTAACTGGAACAAGCACGACAGTCAGAATCTTTTCCCCCAGGGTGGAAATGTCCAACACCAGAGGGCACAGCTATCAGGTGACAGGGGGAAAGTTTAATGGAGATGTGCTGGGCAAGTTTTATTTAAACACACAGAGTGGTGGGGGCCTGGAACGCATTGCCAAGGGGCAGTGGTGGAAGCAGAGACAAGAGTTGCGTTTAAGAGGCTTTTAGATGGGCACATGGACATGCAGGGAATGGAGGGATACGGATCAAGTGCAGGCAGAGGAGGTTAGTTTAACTTGGCATCATGTCCTGCATGGACATTGTGGGCCGAAGGGTCCATTGCTGTACTGTTAAGTAGCAGAGATGGTGTTGAATGGCAACCACACTTAGTGCCATTGTGTTGAGTCACGCATTCTCTTGACGTTCCTCTCAAAAATAGGCGCACCTCGAAGCTGCCCCCACCCCCTCTCTCCTTTCTTCCAGGACTCGATGATTGGAAATTTCAACTATTCTTCAATTCTCCTACTCCTCAGGATCTTTCTCCTTTAACCCCATCACTCCACCAAATCCAACCCCTTGCCTTGTTTTCACAATGTCTCTGATCTGTCTATGCCTATTTCAATGTCTTTGATTAGGCTTCACCTTGCACTAAACGTTATTCCCTTATCAGGTATCTACACACTGTAAATGGCTCGATTGTAATCATGTGTTGTCTTTCCGCTGACGGGTTAGCACGCAACAAAAAGCTCTTCACTGTACCTTGGAACACGTGACAATAAACTAAACTGGAATGATCTCCTGCCTGGTCCTGATCAAATAACAGAGGCACTCATCTTCACCCCTGTCTTCATCTTGTTAAACTCAGAGCTCACATATTGTCCAACTTTCTCCACTGTCCCCACCCAGTGACCCTCGCCCTTGCCACCTTCATTCCAAACAATGGACACTTTGCCTGGCATCAGAACTTACAATCCCATCTGGCCCCTTCTCTGGTCATTCTGGTTCCATCCATCATTAACCCTCACAGTGGCTCAGCTGGTAGAGCTGTTGCCTCACAGCACCGCAGACCCGGGTTTGATCCTGACGTGTGTGGAGTTTGCACGTTCTCCCTGCGACCACATGGGTTTCCCTCCGGGTGCTCCGGTCTCCTCCCACATCCCAAAGACGTGCGGGTTTGTAGGTTAATTGGCCCTCTGTAAATTGACCCTAGTGTGTAGGGGGCGGATGAGAAAGTGGGATAACATGGAACTAGTGTGAACGGGTGATCGATGATCAGCATAGACTCGGTGGGCTGAAGGGCCTGCTTCCATGCTTTATCTCTAAACAAAACTAGGGCATCTCATTGCATTGTCACCGATTCACGCCACTCTTCGGACAAGATAATTGCCAATACTCCCTATCAGTGTGGAAACAGGCCCTTCGGCCCAACTCGCCCACACCAGCCAACAATGTCCCAGCTAGACTATTCCCACTTGCCTGCGCTTGATCCATATCCCTCCAAACCTGTCCTATCCATGTACCTGTCTAATTGTTTCTTAAACAATGCGATAGTCCCTGCCTCAACAACCTCGTCTGGCAGCATATTCCATACACCCACCATCCTTTGTGTGAAAAAGTTACCCCTCGGATTCCGATTAAATCCTTAATTGCAGTGACTACAGGCTGTTCCAGACCCAAGGGCCTGTTGCCCTGCTATATCTTTCAATAAAACAAAAAGTCCTATCAATAGCTCAATGAAAAATATGATGAGCTTGGTGAAACACAATGATAGCACGTAAAACAAAGGTTTTCACTGTACCTCGGAACAAGTGACAATAATAATAAACCTAAACCTTTCCTGCTTATGTTCACCATGGACATCCAATTCCTCAATGTCTCGTTAAAATGATCGCAAGGCCAAACCAGTCCTTTAGACTTTATAGAAACAGTGCGGAAATGGGGAGTTTGGCTCACAGAGTACACACCAACCAGCAATCACCCCGCAAACTAAAACTAGCCTACACACTGGGGACAATTTATAATTTAACCAAAGCAAATTAATCTACAAACCTGTACATCTTTGGAGTGTGGGAGGAAACTGGAGCATCCGGGGGAAACCCACGCAGTCACAGGGAGAACGTACAAACTCCATACAGACAGCACCCGTGGTCAGGATCGAACCCGGGTCTCTGGTGCTGTAAGGCAGCAACCCTACCACTGCATCACTGTGTCGACCTCCTCTAACACCACCACTACACTTCCCCAGCTGACTGAACTTGATCTCACGGACAACTTCTCCTTTAGCTCCACTCACTTCCTTCAAAGATAAGATGCAGCGGTAGGAACCTGCACGGGTCCAAGCTATGGAGACACAAGAAACTCCTGATGCTGTAACAGTCAGAGTCATGCAATGTGGAAACAGGCCCTTTGGCCCAACTTGCCCACTCCGACCAACATGTCCCATCCAGATTAGTCCCATCTGCCTGCCTTTGGCCCATATCCCTCCAAACCTGTCCTATTCACGTACTTGTCTAAATGTTTCTTAAACATTGTAATAGTACTTGTCTCAACGACCTCCTCTGGCAGCTTGTTCCATACACCCACCACCTTTTGTGTGAAAAATCTTGAGCAAAAATCAAAGTGCTGGAGGAACTCAAAGTGTCAGTGGTTCTAAGCTGTGGCTGTCTCTTTGGGAATAGTCTTTGCCCCATTCCTCACCTCCATTTCTAGTACATTGACCACTGTGTAGTTGCGGCTTCCTGCATTTCTGGAGATATCAACACTTGAGTTTGAGTTTTGCTTATTGTCACACGTACCGAGGTACAGTGAAAAGCGTTTGTTGTGTGCTAACCAGTCAGTGAAAAGACAAAACACGATTACAATTGAGCCATTCACAGGTACAGATACATGATAAAGGGAATAACGTGAATAACGTTTAGTGCAAGGTAAAGCCAGTAAAGTCCAATCAATGATAGTCCGAGGATTACCAATGAGGCAGATAGTAGTTCAGGATGGCTCTCTGGTTGTGGTAGGATGGTTCAGTTGTCCGATAACAGCTGTGAAGAAACTTCGTCTGAATCTGGAGATGTGCGTTTTCACACTTCTATACTTTTTGCCCAATGGGAGAGGGGTGAAGAGGGAGTGGCTAGGGTGTGAGTTGTCCTTGACTATGCTGCCGGCCTTACGGTCGTGGATGGAGCTGTTCCCAAACCATGCTGTGATGCATCCCGATAAACTGCTTTAGAGTCATAGAGTTATTCAGTGTGGAAACAGGCCCTTCGGCCCAACTCGCCCACACCAGCCAACAATGTCCCAGCTAGATTAGTCCCACTTGCCTGCGCTTGATCCATATCCCTCCAAACCTGTCCTATCCATGTACCTGTCTAATTGTTTCTTAAACAATGCGATAGTCCCTGCCTCAACAACCTCGTCTGGCAGCATATTCCATACACCCACCATCCTTTGTGTGAAAAAGTTACCCCTCGGATTCCGATTAAATCTTTTCCTCTTCACCTTGAACCTATGTCCTCTGGTCCTCGATTCCCCTGCTCTGGGCAAAAGACTGGGCATCTACCCGATCTATTGCCCTCATGATTTTGTATGTCTCGATAAGATCTCCCCTCATCCTCCTGCGCTCCATGGAATAGAGACCCAGCCTACTCAACCTCTCTCAATAGCTCACACTCTCTAGTCCTGGCAACATCCTTGTAAATTTTTTCTGAACCCTTTCAAGTTTGAAAATATCTTTCCTATAACATGGTGCCCAGAACTGAACACAATATTCTAAATGCGGTCTCACCAACATCTTATACAACTGCAACATGATCTCCCAACTTCTACACTCAATACTCTGACTGATGAAGGCCAAAATGCCAAAAGCCTTTTTGACCACCTTATCTACCTGCAACTTGACCTTCAAGGAACTATGCACCTGTACTCCTAGGTCCCTCTGCTCTACAACACTACCCAGAGGCCTACCATTTACTGTGTAGGTCCTGCCCTTGTTAGACGTCCCAAAATGTAACACCTCTTAATTCTCTGTATTAAATTCCATCAACCATTCCTCCGCCCACCTGGCCAATCGATACAGATCCTGCTGCAATCTTTCATAACCATCTTCACTATCTGCAAAACCACTAACTTTTGTAACATCAGCAAACTTGCTAATCTTGCCCTGTATGTTCTCATCCAAATCATTGATGTAGATGACAAACAGTAACGGGCCCAACACCGAACCCTGAGGCACACCACTAGTCACAGGCCTCCAGTCCAAGAAGCAACCTTCCACCATCACCCTCTGCTTCCTTCCATGGAGCCAATTTGCTATCGATTCAGCTCTCTCTCCTTGGATCCCGTGCGATCTAATTTCTATGGCATATGTCTAGACGTTGGTGAGAGTTGTTGGAAACATGCCGAACATCCTAAGCCTTCTAAGGAAGTAGAGTTGTCGGTGTGCTTTCTTGGCCATTGCTTCAATATGGACGGTGCAGGAACACTTTCCATCAACTTTGCTCTCAATTTCCACTCTGCTCTCCATTTCACATGGACCATCCCTGACCCTTCGCTGTCTCAGCTCCTCACACAGACCAGAGCATAAATTGCAGAGTGTTGTGGATGTAGTCCAATCCTTCATACAGACCAGACCCCACCATTGACTCCATCTACACTTCATGCTGCCCCAGGAAAGCAACGACTTTTCAATCCAAGACTTTTCAATTCTGGTTAATCCCTCTTCTCTCCGCTCCCATCAGGCAGAAGGTACAGAGGCTTGAAAACGCGCACCACCAGACAGGAACAACTTCTTCCCCTTTGTTATCAGGCTTCTAAATGGTCCTTCCATAAGCTAGGGTACTGTCTTGATCTTCCAATCTACCCCATTGGACTTTTTCTCTGGAGCTTTTACGCTACAATGCTGAGAACTATATTTCTGCATAATGGTATTTTTCTCTTTGCTTTACTAATAGTACGTGTTTAGCCTGATGACATTCATATATAGTATTATCTGATTTGATTGCCTAACATACAAACAAAAGCTTTGTATTGAATGTAGTGAGGGGGAGAAAGCAGCAAAAGGGAGATGGGGGGAGGACAAATCCTGGCAAGTGATGGGTGGATACAGATGAGGTGGGGGGGGGGGGGTAATTGGATGGCTGGATAAAGAGACAAAGGCTAGAGGAGTCAAAATGGTGTGAGGTAAGGAGAGGAGTGTTATGCAAATGGATATGGTGGAAGAGGTCAGAGTGGAGGGGGAAGGGGTGAGATAAAAGGGAAATGGGTGAACTCGTGGATGGGAGATGAATGTAAAGGATGAACATGGAGAGGAAAGGTGCAGGGTGGCCGGGATGTGGGAGATGGTGAGATGATGTTTGTGCGGAGTTTGCATGTTCTCCCTGTGACCACGTGGGTTTCCTCCAGGAGCTCTGGTTTCCTCCCACATCGCAAAGATTGGCCCTCACATCCCAAGATTGGCCCTCTGTAATTTGCACCTGGCGTGTCGGGAGTGGATGAGAACGCAAGATAACATAGAACGTGTGAGTGGGTGATCGATGCTCACTGTGGATTCAGTGGGCTGATGGCCCTGTTTCCATTGCTGTATCTCTAAACTAACCATGGCACAGGGGCACTGTTGGTGGAGTCACTGCCACACAGCCAGGGCCGTCTTAATGCATGGGCCTGATGAGCACTTGCCCGGGGCCCCACGAGCATAGGGGCCCCATGCTGATCTGTGTATGTTAAGTGACTTGCAATAAATAAATACTACTTTAAAAATGTAGGTTCAATAAGTGCTTTTTTCGCAACATTTTCCATCCCTAAGTGCTTCTCACAGCGATCTGTAAGCGCTTTTCGCAACAATGTAGCACCCTAAGTCCATCGCTAAGTGCTTTTCGGTAAGTGCTTTTCGCCGGCACGACTGGGGGGGCTGGTAGGGAAAGGGGGGTGGGGGAGAGTAACGGTAGGGGCCCCAGTACACTGCTTTGCCCGGGAGCCCATAATGCTGTAAAAACGGCCCTGCACACAGCACCAGAGACTGAGGTTCAACACTGTGGCATGGTACGCATGGCGTACGCACGTTCTCCCTGCGAATTCACGAGTTTCTTTTGGTTCCAATAGTTTGCTTTCACGTCTAAAGTCCTGCTCATTGGGAGGTTATTTGTCCTCTGTAAATTGCGAGTATTTCCAATCGTTTCTGCCAAACACAAAGTGCTGGAGGAACTCAGCGGGTCAGGTAGCATCCTTGTGGAGGGACAGACAAAGCTTTGTGGTCATGGCCCTTCTTTGGACCCTAAATGAAACGTCGCCTGTCCGTTCCCTCCACAGATGCGGTGTAGGACCCCACGTCTTTGCTGTTATTAAATGCAGAGAAGATGCCTCCAGGATTTGAGGGCAAGCGCTGCAGGGAGAGGTTGGGCAAAGTCCTTGGAGTGCAGGAGGCTGAGGGGTGATCTGACAGAGGTGTACAAATTCATGAGGGGAATAGATAGGGTGAATGCACAGTCTTTTACCCAGAGTATGGTCGGTGAATTAAGAACCAGACACATAGGTTTAAGGTGAGGGTTGAGGGGAGGGCTGGGTGAGGGAGAAGGGGGAGTTAGAGAGAGGAGGGAAGAGGGAAGTGAGGGGGGGGGGAGAGAGAGAGAGATGGGGGGGAGAGAGAGATGGGGGGGGAGAGACGGGGGGGGGGAGAGAGATTGGGGGGGGGGGGCAGATGGGTTGGTGCTCTCCTATCGATTCCCCTCATGAATTTATACACCTCTGGGAATGGGGGAAGGGGGGGGGACAGGGAGAGAGATGGGGTGGTGGGAGAAGAGATGGGGGGGGGCAGGGAGAGAGATGGGGTGGTGGGAGAAGAGATGGGGGGTTTAAGGGGGGCAGGGGTTATGGGGTTAGGGCAGGATGGAAGATGGGGGGTGATGGAGTTGAGAGAGGAGGGCATCTTGAAATATTGCCCCAGCACATTGCCCTGTGTCTTTGACGCTGAGAGACCAGCCGCCCCTCGTCGAGATGAACGCCGGCGCGTTTGAAGTTGGAGCCAGGGAGCCTCTCGGTGGTGCCTTGTTCAACATCGCTGATCTTACCGGTGTGGGGGGAGAGAGGGAGAGGGAGAGAGAGAAGGGGGGAAGGAGAGAGAGAGAGAGAGAGGAGGCGGTGGTTCAACAGGGGATGGCGAGGGGATGGGGAGCTTCCCTTGTGTGCACTGTCTGGGGCAAGGAGTGAAGGGGGAGAGGGGTGAAGGGGGAGAGAGGCTTGTAGCTGTAACGCTGCGTTCGGCCTAGATCGGGCGGAGGTAACCCGGCTTGACAGTCAGTCAGTCAGTCAGTCTCTCGGTGTCAGGTTATTGGGCAGGTTTAACGCCAGGAATGAACCTGCCTTGAGGTGGCTAAAAGAGGGGAGGGAGGGGTGGAGAGTGGTGGCCGGGGAGGGGTGGGGGGGGAAACGAGTTGGCCAGCAAGTTGCATCAAAAAGGTAGCCCACCCTAGAAACTTGCCCCATTTCCCCCCACATTCTGTGTTGCAGAGAGAGTGAGAGAGAGTGAGAGAGTGAGAGAGAGTGAGAGTGCCGTTTGCTGGACGGAAGGAACGGGGGAGAGAATGTGTGAGAGAAAGAGTAGAAAGTGAGGGACAGAGAGAGTAGTTTGACCGTGTTTTGACGGGGAGAGAGAGAGTGAGGAGGGGGAGAGAGAGAGAGTGAGGGGAGAGAAAGAGAGTGAAGAGGGGGAGAGAGAGAGAGTGAAGAGGAGAGAGAGAGTGAAGAGGTGAGAGAGAGAGAGAGAGAGAGAGAGAGAGAGAGAGAGAGAGAGAGAGTGGAGCGGGCGAGCTGTGAGTGAGAGAGAGAGCGCTGTTTGACCAAGTGTTTGACAGGCGAGAGAGGGAAGGAAGAAACTGGGAAGAAAGAGAGAGGTGTGTGAGAGAGAATGTGTGTGTGAGAGAGAAAGAGAGAGGGCTATTTGACCAAGTGTTTAACGGGGGGAAGGGGGGAACAGAGGGAGGGGGGGGGGGAGAGGGAAGAGGGGGAGAAGGGGGGAGGGAGGGAGAGGAGGGGGGGAGGTAGAGAAGGAGGGGGGAGGGAGAGAAGGAGGGAGAGAGGGAGGGAGAGAAGGAGGGAGGGAGGGAGAGAGGGAGGGAGGGAGGGAGAGAAGGAGGGAGGGGGGAGGGAGAGAGGGAGAGAGAGAGAGAGAAACTTTCTACAAGGCACCGAGAGGAGAGGATGGCATGGCGGCTGCAGCCCGCTTCGCCCCGGAGTAAAGGGAGCCCGGAGCGGGAGCGGGAGTGGGGCGGAGGGGGATCACGGAACGGATACGTGCGGGGCTGTGCCATTGCCCTGAGCCGGGACGGGGACGGGGACGGGGACGGGGAGCGGGGCTGCCCGCTGTGGGACGGGGCAGTGAGGGGCGGCCGCCTGTCTTCACTGGCCGCGGGGGTCGCCTGTGTGTCGGTGCTGGTCGCCTGTGTGTCGGTGCTGGCCGCCTGTGTGTCGGGCTCACTGAGCTGGGTGGGCGGCTGCTGGAGACTGCCTCCCGGGCTCCTGACCCTCCTGCACTCCGCCCTGCCCCTCTTCAGCCTGATGAGCGCTTTCTTCTGGCTGGCCCTGTACCTGAGGGGTTGCGGCAGAGGCGAGCTGGCCCCCAAGCTGCTGGCCGCCTGCTCCTTGGCCGAGACCCTCCTGCAAGCTCTCCTGGTGGGCGAGGAGCAGCTCCTGTCGTTCGGGGCCACCGCCGTGCTGCTGAGTTGCCTGGCCGCCGCCACTCTCATGGTGTTGAGAGTGAGCCAGGGAGTCTGCACCATCCTCTTCACCAGCCTGCTGAGGACCGTGTCCCTGCTGTCCCTGGAGCGGGTCCGGGCAAGTTGGAGACCTTTCCTGGCTTACCTGATGGGCATTTTGGGCGTGATATTGGCCAGGTACGCCGTGCGCATCTTACCCCAGGGAACGCCAGCGTCCGGCGAGGACAAAGTCCCAGTCATCAAGAGGCGAAGGAGGTCCAGCTCGGTTATCACCGCCGAGATGCCGAACCACCAACTGGGCTCCAAACCTCACCGCAGGACATCACTGCCCTGTATCCAGCAGCGAGACCAGGTAAGGACTCGCCCCGTCTGAAGCTCCGAGAAGCACTGCTCGCTCACTCTGTAGAAGGCTGTGTGTCCTAGTTCCATCTGGTCTCCCCTCAAGAGTATAAGAAAATAACTGCAGATGCTGGTACAAATCGATTTATTCACAAAATGCTGGAGTAACTCAGCAGGTCAGGCAGCATCTCGGGAGAGAAGGAATGGGTGACGTTTCGGGTCGAGACCCTTCTTCAGTCTGAAGAAGGGTCTCGACCCGAAACGTCACCCATTCCTTCTCTCCCGAGATGCTGCCTGACCTGCTGAGTTACTCCAGCATTTTGTGAATAAATCCCTCAAGAGTATAGATTGACAATGTGTGCTCTAATCTGGTCTGACTGTCACCTTTGCAAATTGAGTGTTCCCTAGCAAGATTTCTCCAAAGCATGAAAACAATTCCAGAACGCATTTGTGTGTAAGGTTGTCTTTAAAAAAAAATATATATATATATAGTGTATGTAACACTAATACACTTCCCTGCTCGAAATACTGTCGGTAGAATCCGTGTGTGCGTTCACCGTGAGAGTCACAAAAACCTAAAAGGAAAATTGTAGAAATGTGTTGTAGTTTAGTCTGAAATACCAAGGAAAGAATTATTAGCCAAATCTACAGCTGTGAAATATCCACCTCCTCCCCCCGCCAAAAAAAAAAAAGTTGTGGCACACCTGACAAGGAAAACAAATATTTTTGTAGGCAGTAAAGGAAATTCTTCATAAAACGCAATTTTAAGTAATGATCGGTATGTAAATCCAATGACCATTTCGCATGGTCTTGTAAACATCTAAAGGAACGCGGTTTAAAAAAAAAAAAATAAGCTTCATATTTTGTGCTCTTTGACATGTGGAACTATGTTTGTTGCAATCGATAAATAATTAGCAGAATACAGGGTTTAAAAAAAAAAAGTAGAGCCGAGCAAGGGAATAGGGGAAAGATTGCGGATATTGGCTACACTTTCTATCAAAAGATCGATGTACATTAAAAAAAAAAAGTGTAAAGAACTTGCAATCAAAGGTAATTACCGTTTGTGGTGTGAAGGGATTATCTCTATTAAGGCACTTTGAAAAAGCAGCCTAACTAATCTCACCAACAATAATCAGCCGTGAGGTTTTTTTTTTGCTGTAGAAGTGTTTTGAGTGAATGTGTAATAATTCTTCTTTTCACTTGGAGGTGACCAATATTTAGAAATCCATGAAAAAGTTCACCGAGTCTTCATGGGTCATTGGCAGGATGCATGAATAGACATATTAGAAAATTTAAGCATATGTTGTTCTTGGCCCCTTTGCTGTTGAAATCTTTCGACAATGAACAGCCATAAACCTTGAATTCAATTCTTGTCAGCTGTGAGCATATCGATCAAGTTTAACAAGTAGTAAATATTTTAAAATGTTATCCAAGTGTTGTTATTTTTGTACGCCGTTCTCTTTTGGGAAATAATTTTTTTGTATTAGAAACTATGTAGGAAGGAACTTCAGATGCCGGTTTAAACCGAAATGCTGGAGTAACTCAGCGGGACAGGCAGCATCTCTGGAGAAAAGGAATAGGTGACGTTTTGGATCGGGTCTGAAGGAGGGTCTCGACCCGAAACGCCACCGATTCCTTTTCCCCAGAGATGCTGTCTGACCCGCTGAGGTTTTTGTGTCTATCTAGGTATTAAAAAATGTTAATTTCACTCAAGTAAAGCCCTATGGTCTGATATGCATGACCCTGTATATTAAACATTCAGCTAAGACCATAAGATGTAAGAGCAGAATTAGGCCATTCAGCCCATCGACACTCCTCCTACTCTGCCTTTTAATCATGGCTGATCTATTTTTCCCTCTCAACCCTATTCTCCTGCCTTCTTCCGTACTCTTTGACATCCTTACTAATCAAGAATCTTGATTAAAATACCCAATGACGGCCTCCGCAGCCATCCGTAGCAATGAATTCCACAGTTTCGACATCCTTTGGCTGAAGAAATTCTTCCTCATCTCCATTCTCAAGGTGTGTCCTTTTATTGTGAGTCTGTGCCCTCTGGTCCCCAGTCTCTCCCATTACTGGAAACATCCTCTATCTACATTCACTCTATCTACACCTTTCATTATCCGGTAGGTTTCAATGAGATCTCCCCTCAATCCTTCTAAACTCCAGTGAGTAGTTTAGGGTGGCACGGTGGCGCAACGGTAGAGTTGCTGCCTTACAACGCCAGAGACCCGGGTTCAATCCTGACTAAGGGTGCTGTCTGTACGGAGTTCGTAGGTTCTCCCTGTTACCGCTTGTGTTTTCCCCGGCTACTCCGATCTCCTCCCACGTCCCAAAGACGTGCAGGTTTGTAGGTTAATTGGCTTTGATAAAGATGGTAATTGTCCCTAGTGTGTAGGATAGTACTCGTGTATGGGGAGATCGCTGGCTGGTGTCGACTTGTTGGGCCGAAGGGCCTGTGTCTGCACTGTATCTATAAACTAAACTGAACTACAGGCCTAGAGATTTCATAAATGCCTTCAGCTTATAAGAGGGTAATCAAAAAAATATTTCTTAAGTATAACAAAGCAGCATAGAAATGGAGACTGGTTTGATTAAGTTGATTCCAACGTCTCTCTCTTTATAATAAGCATGGTATTATCTGCTGGTGGAAGTTTTCTCATTGTTAGTAGGTTTAGTGCTGACCTTTATTGTACTGCCATTAACACACTGGGACAAGAGCATGTTTAGTTTAATTTAGTTTAGAAATACAGCGCGGAAACAGGCCCTGCGGCCCAACGAGTCTGCACCGACCAGCGATCCCTGCACGCTAACACTATCCTACACACACCAGGGGCAATTTTACATTTGCACCAAGCCAATTAACTGACAAACCTGTACGTCTTTGGAGTGTGGGAGGAAACCGAAGATCTCGGAGAAAACCACGCGGTCACGGGGAGAACGTACAAAACTCCGTACGGACAAGCACCCGTAGTCGGGATCGAACGCGGGTCTCTGGCACCGTCGGTCAGCAACTTTACGGCTGCACCCAAGGGTTACACTTGAGGGTTCTCATCAAGAGTTAAATTCAAGCGACTCATTTATAACTATGAGAACTAAAGCAAAACAATTGGGTTGTGGACGGTTGTTTGTCAGCCACGGTGAGAGTGGTGCTGCCAACTCACTATCAGATACTTGCCAATATTTCATTCTGCATCCGTGTATTTTTCTAAAAGAAGCAAATTTAGGGTGGGTACGATGAGCATATTATAGGGTTCTGTCCTATCGAACGCAGCAATAAAAGAAGACTTTGATGCAGGAACTGAAAACATATATAACGTCTCATGACCGGGATTGTCATTTTGCCAATTTTGAGGTTCGTAGAATAGCAAGCACGAGGATAAAAGGGGGATACAAGGCAGGAAAGCAATAAAACGATTTGTTAGCTATTTAACCCCATTGTCTGGATTGCTATCTTCCATGTTCTTGTGTTGTATCTAAGATAACTTTGTTTTGTTTTAAAACTTGCATTGGTTTTGGTTTGCATTTGAGGTCAAACACATTGAGAACGCCAAGACTATCATGCGTTCATAGTGAGATCTGCAGAGTATTGGGTCAAAATCATTGGAGTGATCTTCGAACATAGACAATATAACAGCACAGCACGGGAACAGACCCTTCAGCCCACATTATCTGTTCTGAACATGATGCCATGAAAGCCTGCATATAATCCATATCCCTCCATTCCCTGCATAGCCATCGGCCTATCTAAATGCTTTGTAAATGTCATGGTCTGCCTACCTCCACCACCATCCCCGTCAGCACATTCCAGGCACTCTCCGCCCTCTTTGTAAACAAAAACTCGCCACAAACATCTCCTTTCAATTTTGCCCCTCTCACCTTAAAGCCGTGCCCTGTAGAATTTGACGTCCACTAGGATTTGACCTCGAGTGTGTTTGGTGGACCAAATCCGTGCGGTCTCATTAGGTGGCAACCGTGTCAATATATTCATCAGATATCTCCTTTCTCTGCCTTTCCTTTTGGAGGCAGCATTCGTATTTAATACTTGGAACCAACTTTCACAATGAGCCACAGTTAGAAGTATGGGCAAGAAGGCACGACTTAGAAACGTTTACTGCAATGTTATGTCGATCCGTGGAGGGAGTTCCCAATCCCTCTGCTACATGAAACTCCCAGGTCTTTCAGCTGACGGATTACACTCAGTCTTTTTCCTAGCAACACTTCCGAACTTGGAATCATTTGTCACTGTCAAATCAATGCGTAAAACAATTCTATATAAAGCAAAAATCCTAGTTAGTACCCCTGGACTAATATCAGACGGTTTCAAACTACAAAGCCCTATTAGCCATACTAGGGCTGGGTGAGTTTAGAAAAAGATCTAGAGAGGGTAGAAGGCCGGCTGGTGGGGCGGGGGGGGGGGGTGGGTCTAGCAGGAGGGGGAACGCTGGAGACGGGAGAAGGGGTCGTCACTGGGAGAGTCCCGACTATCAGGGATCAGTTTAAGGTGAGGTGGAGGGGGGGGGGGAGGGAAGATTTTATAAGAATCTGAGGGGTAACTTTTTCACACAAAGGGTGGTGGGTGTATGGAACGAACTGCCGGAGGAGGTAGTTGAGGCAGGGGCTATTGCAAAGTTTCAGAAGCAAACAGACAGGTACATGGACAGGACAGGTTTAGAGAGATATGGGCCAAACGCAGGCAAGTGGGACTAGTGTAGATGGGACATGTTGGTCGGTGTGGGCACGTTGGGCCAAAGGGCCTGTTTCCACGCTGTATGACTCTATGACCCAAACCGTGTTCTCCATAGATGCCGCTTTACCCGCTGTGTCAATCCAGCACTGTGTGCCTTTTTTTTGTTGTACACTGGACATGTCTGCAGACAGCACATGGATGGCACTAATGGGTTTTTGCTGCATTTTGCCAAAGGAGGGAGTGCCAGTGAGGAGAATGAGAGAATCTTTGCTCGCGTGAGTAAAAAGTGTTGAATCTTTCACATGCAACTGTGCAGTGAAATAGCGGTACTGGTGGGGTTCATCTGAAGCGTGGTACATCTGACCAGGAAACCCTCCTTCGCTGTTACACAGCGATGTAGGTTTCAGTTATGTGTAGGAAGGAGCTCCAGATGCTGGTTTACACCGAAGATAGACACAAAATGCTGGGACAACTCAGCAGGACAGGCAGCTATCCCTGGATTGAAGGGATGGGTGGCGTTTCAGGTCGAGACCCTTCTTCAGACTGAGAGTCAGGGGAAGGGGAGACGCAGAGACAAGCAAGGATCGGGTGTGAAAATGAGACATCAAAAGAGATGCAGTTCAAGGAAAATGTAGAATAGATCAATTTTAGCTAGGAGAAAGTGATGACAAAGCAAACAGAGATAAAATGTAATCGGGGACAGTCATACTTGTCAGAGAACTGGGCAGGGGGAGGGGATGGAGAGAGAGGGAAAGCAAGGGTTACTTGAAGTTAGAGAAGTCAATATGCATACCGCTGGGGTGTAAGCTGCCCAAGCGAAATATGAGTAATGAGTTATGTTCTTGACTCCAAGCTAGGTGTTGATCCCCAAAAATGTAACTCACTTGAAACTGCTGTCAACAAACTGGATTGTTAATGTGGTAATTTATACAGTCCATAGGGTAACTTTAATAGCAGTAATCAATTGCACTTTGCCAGGAGACCAATATTATGGTGTGAATTGGAAGTTACATTTTTCTGAATCCAAAGTTCAGATTCTGGTTTGTTCACCGTTTTATGTTACGTGCCTTTCATGGTACTTTATTGCCACGTGTACCTGGATACAGTGAAATTCTTTGTTCTGGTACAATTCAGTAAAATTGTACTGTACATAAGCACGAACATACACACTACAGGAGTGCAATGATTGTCGTGTAAGAATAAAATGCTTCACTGAGGCAGTACACAGAGTCGCCACTTTTCTGGCACCATTTTGTACCCAACAAGTTTCAAATTCTTAAAAAATATCGAGTCTCATCCTGGTTTTAAAGTTCTGGCTTTACCTTGCACTAAACGTTATTCCCTTATCATGTATCTGTGCAAAGTAAAAGGCCCGATTGTAATCATGTATTGTCTTTCTGCTGACTGGATAGCAGGCTTGTCACTGTACCTCGGTGCACGTGACAATAAACTAAACTGAAACTGGAGCCGTTATCCTCGCGTCGGCGCTGCGCTTAGTTTAATCAGAGGGCCCAGAAATATGTGCTGACTTGCTTAAATGTACAAATGTCTGATGAAGGGTCTCGGCCCGAAACGTCACCTATTCCTTTTCTCCAGTGATGCTGCCTGACCCGCTGAGTTACTCCAGCATTTTGCGTCTATCTTCTCTTGCTAAAATGTACCTTTAACCTGTTTTTCCCTGATTTTAGTGGCCTTGTGCATTTTCTGATGGTACCCTTTGCTTAGTTTAGCTTAGAGATACGGTGTGGTAACAGGTCCTTTGACCCACAAAGTCTGTGCCGACCAGTGATCGCCCGTTCACACTGGTTCCATCCTACGTACTGTGGACAATTTACAGAAGCCAGTTAACCTGCAAGCCTGTACATCTTTGGAGTGTGGGAGGAAACCGTAGCACCCAGACAATACCCACATGGTCACAGGGAGAACGTTCAAACTCCGTACAGACAGCACCTGTAGTCAGGATGGAACGCGGGTCTCTGGTGCTTTAAGGCAGCAACTCTACCGCTGCGCCACCGTGCCAACCCGCATACACCTTCTTGAACCATTCTGAACGGAGTGTTGGCCGGAGAACCATTGGCTTAGAGGTCCGGTTGGAAACCATTGTACAGTGCATAAGGCCGCCATGGCGGGAAGGCAAATCGGTGATGGTTGGGGAGTAGAGCAGGAATTTCCCCCACTCTTCCCCCCCCCCCCCCTCCTCCTCCCTGCGATCAAGAGTGAAGAGTGTTCAATTGTCGTATGTACTGACAATGGAAAAACAAAATTCTTATTTGCAGCAAAAATACAGGCCTGTAAATGCAATACATGCAGGTAACTTATAATAAGCAAACTTGCAATAAATTAACAACCACAACACTAGTGCAAAGAACCCAAAGTCAGTACTGCATCCAAAGACAGTTCAAGAGGTTCATATGTGAAAGAACTGCAGATGCTGGTTAAACCGAAGATAGACACAAAAAGCTGAGGTATCTCGGTGAGACAGGCAGCATCTCGGGTTAGAAGGTATGGGTGACGATTCGGTACGAGATTGCAGGTCTGAAGAAGGGCCTCCACCAGAAACGCCACCCATTCCTTCTCTCCAGAGCTGCTGGCTGTCCTGCTGAGTTACTCCAGCATTTTGTGTCTATCTTCCATTGAAGTTTATAGTTGAGGTTAGTGTTGTGCGTTGGTATAGAGCCTGATGGTTGCTGAACCTGGAGGCCGTAGTTTTCAGACTCCTGCACCTTCTCCGCGATGGCAGGAGTGAAACGAGAGCGTGGCCAGGGTGATGTGGGTCCGTGATGATGCTGGCTGCTTTTGTGAGGCAGCTTGTCCTGCAGACCCTTCGATGGTGGGGAGGCCAGTCTTGTTCACAAGTGCCACAGCCATTGTGAGGCACAGGGTCACAACTCAGGTGGAGATCAGAGCATTGATCCCAGAGGTGAAAACCACTCAGATACGCACAAACAATCTCCATTACAAATATGACAGTATCCTACGCAAATAACCAGCCAAACCACAGCGCTCAGAAAGGAGCACTGCGTTTAGTTTAATCAGAGGGCCCAGAAGTATGTGCTGACTTGCTTAAATGTGCAAATGTCTGATGAAGGGTCTCGACCCGAAACGTCACCTATTCCTTTTCTCCAGTGATGCTGCCTGACCTGCTGAGTTACTGCAGCATTTTGTGTCTATCTTCTCTTGCTAAAATGTACCTTTAACCTTTTTTTTCCCTGATTTTAGTGTCCTTGTGCATTTTCTGATAGTACCCTTAGCTTAGTTTACTTGGATACAGTGACATTCTTTGTTCTGGTACAATTCAGTAAAACTGTACTGTACGTAAGCCCGATCATACAGAGTACAGGAGCGCAATGATTGTCGTGTAAGAATAAAATGCTTCACTGAGGCAGTACACAGAGTCACCACATTTCTGGTGCCATTTTGTACCCAACAAGTTTCAAATTCTTAAAAATATCGAGTCTCATCTTGATCTTAAAGGTCAGGTGGAGATCAGAGCATTGATCCCGGAGGTGAAAATCACTCGGATACGCACAAACAATCTCCATTACAAGCATGACAGTGTCCTACGTAAATAACCAGCCAAACCTCAGTGCCCAGAAAGGAGCACTTTAGTCGCAGTTGAAGAATAGACTCTCTGTTTCACAGCTAGTAGGTCGCTCGGTTATTTGTACCACTGTGATGAGCATTACACACATTGCGTATGTGACACTCGGAAAAGTAGACAAGGGAGAATGGTGCCCAGAATGTTCAGGTCTATTTTCATGATGAAGGTACAGAAGCTTGAAAGTGCACACCGTCAGGCTCGGGAACAGCTTATTCCCTCCGTTATCAGGCTTCTGAATGGTCCTTCCATAAGCTAGGGTACTGTCCGATTCACCTCTACTCCATTGCGGGCATTGGACTTTGTCTCTGGAACTGATGCACTACAATGCTGAGAACTGTATTCTGCCCTCTGAATCTTATAGTCATAGAATGATGCAGGGTGGAAACAGGCCCTTCGGCCCAACTTGCCCACACCAGCCAACATGTCCCAGCTACACTAGTCCCACCTGCCTGCATTTGGTCCATATCCCTCCAAACCTGTCCAATCCATGTGCCTGTCCAACTGTTTCTTAAATGTTGGTATAGTCCCTGCCTCAACTACCTCCTCTGGCAGCTTGTTCCATACACCCACCACCCTTTGTGTGAACAGCTTGTTCCATATACCAACCATGTTAACTTGGCATCAGGTTGGGCATGGACTGTGGGCTGAAGGGCCTGTTCCTGTGTGGTACAGTTCTATGCCCTGTAAAATGTACCTGGACCGTGACTGAATAGCCACCTGTTAACAGACGAAGAATTAGACGGAAGATTAGCCAGTATTTTCATTGCTAGGTGTTTGGCTGCAAGGTTTGAAGAAGTTTTGTTGACATGCGAACGGAAACACGAACACAATATCCACCTTTTATCAGTCTGCAAACATAGAGTAACACAGCGTTTAGCCATTTAGTTTCTTTGCCTTGAAGGTACCAAAGTCATTGAATAAAATAAATATGAGCTGGATGTGTGGGGAGGAGCTGCAGATGCTGGTTTATACTGAAGATGGACACAAAGTGCTGGAGTAACTCAGTGGGTCAGGCAGCACCTTTGGAGAAAAAGGATGGGTGACGTTTCGGGTTGGAATCTTTCTTCAGACTTTCTGAGTCTGAAGAAGGGGTCCGACCCGATAAGTCATCCATCCCTTTTCTCCAGAGACGCTACCTGACCCGCTGAGTTACCCCAGCACTTTGTGTCTCTCTCTAAATATCAGCTGGTATTTGACTCGACCTTGGATGAAAATCTGACCAGTGTGTTAGCCCAAATAACATAAACTGCAGGCATATCTTGTCAGCGCACAGTGATACGGATTCTGAACATCCACCATATCTACCCCTGAGTGATGGTGTGGTTTCATTGTTAAGTGGGTTGTTTCTTTGTTTCTCACTGGAGATGGTCTGTGCTATTGTAAGTAGACACTACTGCCCCTAGTTGTGGGGCCATGGATGTAGCAAAGAAGTTTCCTGTTGTTCCGGTTCACTCTCCCATGTCTTGCACATTGCCTCGGTCTACACACTGAGTTCTGCAGGACCTCAGCCGGCCAGGCAGCATCTGTGGAGGGAATGGAGAGGCTGCGTTTTGGTTCGTAGCCCCAATGGTTCTCCATTTCTTTGATTTGTGCTGATTTGATTTATTCAATGACTCCATGATTTGAGCCTATCTTGTGTCTCCATTTCTTTGATATGAGCCAATTTGATTTTTTTAGTTTAGTTTAGAATTACAGCTCACCGAGTCCACGCCGACCATCGATCACCTGTTCACACCAGTTCTATGTTGCCTCATTCACTCCCAACACACTAAGGAGCAATTTACAGAGGCTCAATTAACCTACAAACCCGCACGTCTTTGGGATGGGGGAGGAAACCGGAGCACCCAGCGGAAACCCACCAGGTCTCAGGGAGAACGTGCAAACTCCACACAGACAGTCAGGATCGAAGCCAGCTCTCTGGTGCTGTGAGGCAGTAGCTCTACCAGCTGTGCCACTGTGCTGCCCTATTCATTGAATCACTGGCAATACCTACGGCCAAAAGACCCATGAGGTGGTCCCCACATGGTCAGGATTGTGTGAAGTCTGGTCAAGTAACTTGTGAGCAAAAGGGTCATGGTGTTACCTTTGGGTGTGAACACAGTTTACAGATGGAGGGATTTTCCCTAGAATGTACAGGCTCAGTCAGTGTAAACATTACATTTGTAAAAAATACAGTGAGCCTATAGTCATGAGAATCCAGTATAGTTTTGGAAGACGGTGCATGATTTTTTTGTGAGTTCTGGCAAGCTCAAAACCATCGATCAAAAAGTAATTGATCATAAAAGTTATGCAAAAATCGTTGGTAATTTGTCTTTTGCAAAGTGTTCTTCGCAGTGCCTAAACGAAACGTATCTGTTTCACTTTAGGTTCATTATTGTCACGTGTACCGAGGTACAGTGAGAATCTTTGTTTTGCATGCTATCCAAACATATTAGATATACCATACCTATTGAGCCGCGTGTGGGTATATCTTGTATTTAAGAATCTAACATGACAAGAACATTTAGAAACGAGGAACTGCAGATGCACATTTACAAAAAGAAAGACAAAGTGCTGGAGTAACTCCGCGGGTCGGGAGCATCTCTATATAACATGGATAGGTGATGTTTCAGGTCGGGATTCTTTTTCAGACTCGAACCGAAACGTCACCTATTCCTTCTCTTCGGAGACGCTGAGTTGCTCCAGCTTTTCCGTGCCTGTCTTAGAATGAATAAGTATTGCATGCTTCTTATTTGGGGACACTTCGAAAGGCAGACCACTGGAAGAATAGCAATGAAAGGTTTACAGACTAGCCACATTCACAGCACGTCTCCGGCATGGTGCATTACTCACCCAGTCCCTGAAATAACCCTCCGCATGGAAGCTGCTGAAAGATAGAAACCACGTCAGCACTCAGCTCTCTGGAGAGGATTACTTCAGAAGCTGGGGTTCGAGAGTTCTCGAAAGTCGGTGCAAATACTTGGGTTTAGGTTTTTGTTGTTATCACGTGTACCGAGGGGCAGTGTTTAGCCTGTTGCCCCATCAATGCCTTCATTGCTTACGGCTTGGAATACAAGAGTCTGGACGTCATGAAGCAGCTCCACGGGGCTTTAGATCGGCTGCATTTGGAATATTGTGTGCAGTTTTGGTCGCCCCATTGCAGGAAGGATGTGGAGGCTTTGGAGAGACTGAAGAGGAAGTTTCATAAGTGATAGGAGAAGAATATCAAGTCTAATCTGCCATTCGATCATGGCTGATCTATCTCTCCCTCCTAACCCCATTCTCCTGCCTTCTCCCCATAACCCCTGACACCTGTACTAATCAAGAATCTATCTATCTCTGCCTAAAAAATATCCATTGACGGCCTCCACAGCCTTCTGTGGCAATGAATTCCACAGATTCACCGCCCTGGAGAAGTTTACCGGAATGTTGACTGGATTCAGCTACAGGGAGAGGCTGGATAGACTTGGATTGTTTTTAATAGAGTCACACAGCATGGAAACAGGCCCCTGCGGTCCAACATGCCCCATCTGCACTACTCTCACCTGCCTGCGTTTGGCCCAAATCCCTCTAAATATATCCTATCCATCTAGCTGTCCAAATGTTTTTTAAACATTGTGATAGTACCTGCATCAACTACCTCTTCCAGTAGCTCATTCCATATTCCACCCTTTGTGTAAAAATAAAATTTCCCCTCCGGTCCCTATTAAATCTTCCCTCCTCCCCTTTCCTCCTCTCCCTCCTCCCCCCCCCCCTCCCCCCCCCCCCCCCCCCCATCTTAAACCTCTGGTTCTTGAATCCCCTACTCTAGGTAAAAGACTGTGCAAAGAATCAGATCGGTCCTGTGTTTTAAATGAAAAATCAAACCCTCCCTCTGTTTGCTGCTGTGTTATTTTCTTTCCCTCCTTTTGCACATCACCAGTTTCTTGTGCCTGAGTGAGTCACTCAGTGTAATTTGTGGACCTTCTAGTGCTGAGGGCTTGGATTTGATTCCAGATACTTCTGATTTGATTTGGTCCCCGACAGTAATGAAGATCTAACGGTGACTTTCAAAACAATTGTCTGTTCTCTAGTTAATGGTGCTCCTTGTAGGATTACAGGAGAACAGGAGCTCCCATTGCAAGGCTGCTGTTTTGTTTTGCACGCCATTTGCTAGCTCTTGCGCTCTTTTAGTTTTGTTTCGAGATGCAGCGCGGAAGCAGGCCCTTCGGCCCACCGAGTTTGTTCCGACCAGCGATCCCCGCACACTAACACTATCCTACACACACTGGGGACAATTTGCAATGTTACCAGCCGATTAATCTACAAACCTGTACGTCTTTGGAGTGTGGGAGGAAACTAGAGATCTCGGAGAAAACCCACGCGGTCATGGGGAGAACGTACAAATTCCGTATAGACAGCACCCGTAGTCAGGATCAAACCAGGGCCTCTGGCGCTGTGGAGGCAGCAACTTTGCTGCTGCTCTGCTGTTGCTAATTTTATTCTTGCTTCAGTTTTTGAATCAATGCGATATCGATGTGGTCGCAACACTGTGTTGGATTAGATGGGAGTTACGAGTTAGGTTGGAGATGCAGCATACAAATAGGCCCACCGTGTCCACACTGACAATCAAATACCTGTTCACACTAGTTCTAAGATATCCCACTTTCTCATCTACTCCCTACGCACTAGAGGCAGTTTGCAGAGGGCTAATTACCCTACAAACCTGCACGGGCACGTTTTTGGCATGGGGGAGGAAACAGGAGCACCCACATGATGACAGGGAGAACGTACAAACTCCACACACACGCGCACACACACGCACATGCACACGCGCACACCCCACCCTGAAACTCGGGTGCTGTCTGTGTGGACGGGTGATCGGTCATCGGCATGGATACGGTGGGCCGAAGGGCTTGTTTCTATGTTGTACCTTCCAATTAATATATATATAGAAATGAATCAAGTTGGTAATAGCAGAAGGGTCACCAACGTCAGGGGAGGAGAATGAATATGTAAAGATAAAGGGAGTGGGATATGTCATGAGCTGTGCAGCATAGAAACATAGTGGGATATGTCATAGAGCTGTGCAGCATGGCAAGGGACCCACCAGCCCATCTTGCTCATGTCGACCAATTTGGCATTCTGGACTAGTCCCATTTTCCTGCCTGTAGCTCTCTAAACCCTTCTATCCACTTAACAGCTTTTTTCAAAGAGCCAGCATGGGAAAGGTGGGATAAATCTGTTGGAGTAATTCAGCGGGTCAGGTAGCATCACTGGAGAACGTGAGTAGATGATGTTTTGGATCGGGGCCGTTCTCCAGAAGAATAAATGCCTTCTCTTTACACTGAAAGATTTGGCGATTCTCTTTCGCCGCTCACTTTTCAGGTGTATTTTTTTTTCCCCCTGAAGGTTGTAGATAAACGATGTTATTGTACCTAAGCGTATTCGAGACTGGCTTTTATTATCCAGGAAATCAAAATGAACCACAGTTCACTGCGTACAGTTGCATTATCCCCAATTTAATATGAACTGACGGAAGAAATCTATTTACGTACTTTATTGAGCTGCAAGTCACGTAATATAACTGAAGAGATAGCTTGGAAGTGATGAAAAACGGTGGTACAGGTTTGACCAGGAAAGCAAGATCATCCGGTACATAGACAACCAATTTAGACAACCAATTTAGACAACCAATTTAGGGTGGTCTTCACCTTGGTTCATGTGCTGAGAGTTTTAGTTTAGTTTAGAGTTGCAGCATGGAAACAGGCCCTTCTCTCCACCAAGTCCCAGCTGACCACTGATCACCTGTTCACACTTGTCTGCGGAAGGGTCCCAGCCCGAGATGTTGCCCTATCCATGTCCTCCGGAGATGCTGCCTGTCCCGCTGAGTTACTCCAGCACTTTGTGTTCTGTGCAGGATTCCAGCATCTGCAGTTTTTTTGTGACTTCACACTGGTTCTATGTTATCCAACTTTCTCACCCACTCTCTACACACCCGGGGGCAATTTACAGAGGGCCAATTGACCGCCAAACCCGCACGCCTTTGGGATGTGGGTGGGAACCAGAGCACCCAGGGGAAACTCACACGGTCAATTTCTCTAATTTCAAGTAACGCCTGCAATTCCTCCCCCACCTCTCTTCCCCCCCCCTCTCTCCCCCCCCCCCCCCCCTTCCCCCACCATTGTCGTCTTACTAGGCACACTGTTTGCTTCCTTGTATACCTCTCATAGGCATAGCTTCCCCAGCCAAGCATGGGTCATTGTGGACTCCACCCTGCCTGAGGTCATCTGTTGCCGGCCCTGTTTTGTTGAGGCCTTTTCTTACCTCCAGTCCTCCCTCCCCACCCTCCCTCAATGCTATTTTTCAGTCTGAGGAACAGTTACGACCTGAAACGTCACCTTTTCCTTTTCTCCGGGGATGCTGCCTGACTCACTGAGTTACTCCAGCATTTGGTGTCAATCTTCAGTAAAGACCAGCTATCTGTAGCTCCTTCCAACACTCTGGTTTGGGGAAGATTTTTCCAGTGTAAATCTTGTTTTGTTAAGCAGTGTTATTTGATTCCTTTGAGTGAAACAATCTTGGCCAGTCGTTTGAGTTAAGCTTGGTTGTACATGATGGAGTACATCTCCTGGTGTACATGTTAGGGTCAGCTATATTCGTGTGAATTAGCTGTAGTGAAATAATCTTTGGAAATTATTACTAGTAGTCTTCCTTTGATATTACATCAGAGAACCGTGGTTTGTACATTCCATTGAAACGAAACAAATGACGTTTGCTTAAAAATAGTCAAAATTCATAGGTTCATAAGTTCATAAGTTATAGGAGTAGAATTAGGCCATTCGGCCCATCAAGTCTACTCCACCATTCAATCATAGCTGATCTATTTTTCCCTCTCAACCCCACCCTCCTGCCTTCTCCCCGTAACTCCTGACACCCATACTAATCAAGAACCTAACAATCTCCGCCTCTACATTTTGTAAGCCAACATCTGCGGTTCCTTTTGTCTCCGTCTGGCAAGTTTACTTGTAGCCTTCGGGCAGTTTTACCATAAATGAAGATTGAGGAAAATACTTTATTTTTGGCACTTGTGGAGAAGGAGGGAGCGTGATCATATGCCTTGCGTCACACAAATTCTCATGAGAATAATTGCAGTTTTGCAAAACATTGTCTTGCTGAACCAAACAGACCAGAATGAACCACAGCCTGAACGATTTGCATTGAAATCCCAAGTGTGTTACAGCGAACAAAGATCTTTAGAAGTCCAGTCACTAATGCAATATTGAAAGGTGGCAGCTAGGTAGAGCACGGTAGACAATAGACAATAGGTGCAGGAGTAGGCCATTCGGCCCCTCGAGCCAGCACCGCCATTCAATGTGACTCAATCAGTATCCCATTCCTGCCTTCTCCCCATACCCCCTGACTCCGCTATCTTTAAGAGCTCAGTAAAGGCTGTAACAACAGAATGGTGATGGTAACAAGTTTAATGATAGACACAAGGAACTATGGACTTTAGACTTTAGAGGTACAACACGGAAACTGGCCCTTCGGCCAACCAAGGCCGCGCCAATGAGCGATCACCCTGTACACCCGCACTATCCTACACACGAGGGACAATTTACAAATTTTTTTTGTACAAACCTGCACATCTTTTGAGTGTAGGAGGAAACAAGAGAAAACCTACGCGGTCAAAGGGAGAACGTGCAAACTTTGTACAGACCGCACCCGCTGTCAGGATCGAACCCGGGCCTCTGGCGCTGTCCGGTAGCAGCTCTACTGCTGCGTCACTGTGCCTCCAATGCTGGTTTACAAAAAAAAAGACAGTGGTGCAGTAACTCAGTGCGCCAGCAAATCTGGACAAGATGGATAGGTGATGTAGTGACAAGGAACTGCAGATGTTGGTTTACTAAAGGGCATAAAGTGACCGATTAACTCGACGGTTCAGGCAGCATCTCTGGAGAATGCCTATCCATGTTCTTCAAAGATGCTGCCTGACCCCCTGAGTTACTCCAGCACTCTGGGCAGAAGGATGGAAATAAGTGGGGGCGGGCCAAAGTCAAGCAAGTGATAGGTGGAGACACAGGAACTGCAGATGCTGGAATCTTGAGCAAGACACAAAGTGCCGGAGTAACTCAGGGGGTCAGGCAGCATCTCTGGAGGGGATAGATAGGTGACGTTTTTGGTCAGGACCCACCTTCAGTGATGGGTGGGTACACGTGAGGGGGTTTGGTTGGATATAGGCCAGAGATCAGTACCTCCCTGCAATGCTGTTTTCCCTTGGTAGTACCAGTCAGTTGAGATTCTGTGCTACAGTCATGAATTAACACATTACACTCTCAGCCTCCTGAAGCAAAACACCATGAACAAAGCCAAAATGATGCTTGAATGTAAACATATTTCCCCGTCGAGAAACAAAATAAAAAGACTGCAGATGCTGGAAATCTGAAATAAAATCCGAAGATGCCCGTGATTGCCGGCAGGTCAGGCAGCATCTGGGGAGGGAGGAAGAGGCTTGATGGTTCAGAACTTATGCACCTTGGATTGATGCTATTGGAAACCAGATTTGAGTTACTTTTTAACTCCTATTTAACTCCTCATAATTTCAATGTTAGGAACTGATTTTGAAAAGCGGGAGTTCTTTCTTTCCTGACGTGTTAAATAGTAGACCAGTCAACCAGTGTAGAGTCATCTTCAGACGATTGGAAAATTTGCCCAATATCCGATGCAAAGAATCATCATGCTGGCTTTCACCTTGGTTCAGGCGCTTAGAGTTTAGAGATACAGTATGGAAACGGGGCTTACTGTCTACCGGGTCCATGCTGACAATCGATCGCTTATTCACACTTGTGTGCAGTAGGTTCCCAACCCAAAATGTCGCCTATCCATGTCCTCCAGAGATGCTGCCCGACCCCCTGAGTTACTGCAGCACTTTGTGTTCTAAGCAAGATTCCAGCAACTGCAGTTTCTTGTGACTTCACACTAATTCTGGAACCCAACTTTCTCATCCACTTCCTACACACTCGGGGCAATTTGCAGCGGGCCAATTAACCTACAAACCTGCACGTCTTTGGGATGTAGAAGGGAACTGGATCACCTGTAGTCACAGTAAGAATGTGCAAACTCTCTATGCAGACAGCCCTGGACCACGAGTCCCAGACAACATCCTCGTAAATTATCTCTGCAGAGTTATTCATTCACCTTTTGCCGCCAATTCCTCTCGGTCAACATTGAAATGCCCGCTGCACCCTGAATGGATGGATCGACTGGGCTTATATTCACTGGAATTTAGAAAGATGAGAGGGGGTCTTATTGAAACATATAAAATTCTTAAGGGATTGGACAGGCTAGCTGCAGGAAAAATGTTCCCGATACTGGGGGAGTACAGAACCAGGGATCACAGTTTAAGAATAGGGGTCAGGCCATTTAGGACAGAGATGAGGAAAAACTTTTTCATCCAGAGAGTTGTGAAGCTCCGCCACAGAAGGCAGTGGAAGCCAATTCACTGGATGTATTCAAGAGAGAGTTAGATAGAGCTCAAGAGATATGCGGGGAAAGCAGGAACGGGGTACTGATTTTGGATGATCAGCCATGATCGTATTGAATGGCAGTGCTGGCTTGAAGGGCCGAATGGCCTACTCCTGCAACTATTTTCTATGTTTCTATGTAATGATATCATTAGATTTACATACAACATCCAGCAAACGTCGCTGCTCGGAAGTAACACGCCAATTGTCCTAGAATTATTATGTTTATACACGAGAAATGATTATACGCCAGAAATTATGACATGCTGGAAACTATTACATGCCAAAGTAGGTTTCTGTATGTGAAAATCAAGTCCAAATATGTCCAAAAGATCTAAAAAGTGCTGGAGTAACTCAGCGGGTCAGGCAGCATCTCTGGAGAACACGGATAGGTGACGTTTCAGGTTGGGACGGGAGTCCTCGTTTCTTCCAAATATGTCCAATTTCTTGACCACTTTCCTTCATTAACTTGTTCGGTTGGTCACTGTTCTGAAACTTCACTTCACAAAAAAATATTAATTGACGTGCTTAAACATGATAACCTAGTTATTAATCCAGCAGAAAATAGGATTATCATGAAACATAAGTATTTTTAATTAAAGTATCTAGGCCACCACTTGTGAGGAACTTGATTTTGACGTCCTTAAAATAACTTTAAACATCTTGCTGAATTATTTGCAAACTTCAGTGGATTTGATGAATCCCTTCCTTGGGTCGGTTATTGTTTTTACCATTTGAAGCTTAATTTGGCGAATGTCCTTGTTTGGTACAGGTTTCACCTGGGAGCATGTCCACTTTTGAGGCAGAAGACAACTTGTTGAACATTGCCTCCTCAAATTTTACAGAAACGCAATTTACTTTCAATATAATATCATTAAAACTCCTTTATGTCATACGTCAGATTGGCGGATTTTTTTTTTTGACAATTAGTTTAGAGATGCAGCGAGGAAACACACCCTTCGGTCCGCGCCGACCAGCGATCCCCACATACTAACGCTATAGACAATAGACAATAGACAATAGACAATAGGTGCAGGAGTAGGCCATTCAGCCCTTCGAGCCAGCACCGCCATTCAATGCGATCATGGCTGATCACTCTCAATCAGTACCCCGTTCCTGCCTTCTCCCCATACCCCCTCACTCCGCTATCCTTAAGAGCTCTATCCAGCTCTCGCTTGAAAGCATCCAACGAACTGGCCTCCACTGCCTTCTGAGGCAGAGAATTCCACACCTTCACCACTCTCTGACTGAAAAAGTTCTTCCTCATCTCCGTTCTAAATGGCCTACCCCTTATTCTTAAACTGTGGCCCCTTGTTCTGGACTCCCCCAACATTGGGAACATGTTTCCTGCCTCTAATGTGTCCAATCCCCTAATTATCTTATATGTTTCAATAAGATCCCCCCTCATCCTTCTAAATTCCAGTGTATACAAGCCTAATTACTCCAGCCTTTCAACATACGACAGTCCCGCCATTCCGGGCTGCACACACTCGGGACAATTTACATTTATACCAAGCCAATTACCTACAAACCTGTACTATGTCTTTGGAGTGTGGGAGGAAACCGGAGCACCCGGATAAAGCCCACGCAGATCATGGGGAGAACGTACAAACTCCATCCAGACAGTACCCGTAGTCAGGATTGAACCGGGGTCTCTGCTGCTGTGGGGCAGCAACTCTACCGCTGCGCCACTGTGCCGCCCCCAGTGCGTGAGCAAATACCAGCACAAACTGGTGAGAATTCTCGGTGCAAAACACAAAGTGCTGGAGGAACTCCACGGGTCAGGCAGCATCTGCGGAGGAAACAGACAGACATTTCAGGTCGGGACATTTCTTCAGACTGATTGTATTGGGGGGGGGGGGGAGAGGTGGGGACGGGACAAAGCCTGGTGAGTGATGGGTGGATGCACGAGAAGGGGGTTTGATTGGCGGATGGGTGGAGTAAGTGACAAACGCTGGAGGTGAAAAGGACAACAAAAGGGTCTCAGATAAAGAGTTATCTGAAAACCATTTGGTCAGCGGTCTGAAGAAGGATCCCAAGCCTCCGTGTTCTTCAGAGATGCTGCAGCACTTTGTGTCTACTTTTGTAAATAAGAGTCATCTGTCCATTTCCTCCACTGTTTAGTTTAGTTTATTGTCATGCATACTGAGGTACAGTGAAAAGCTTTTGTTGCGTGCTATCCAGTCAGCGGTAAGACTATATATAATTACAATCAAGCTGTCCACAGCGTACGAATAAATGATAAAGGGAATAACGTTTAGTGCATGGTAAAGTCCAGTAAAGTCCAATTGAAGATAGTCCAAGGGTCTCCAGTGATGTAGATACTAGCTCAGGACCCCTCTCTAATTGTTGACAGGATTGTTCAGTTGCCTCATAACAGCGGGGAAGAAACTGACCGTGAATCCGGAGGTGTGCGTTCTCATACATGCGGCCTAACCTGCTGAGTTCCTCCAGCACTTTGTGTTTTGCTCAACATTCGAGCAACTGCAGTTCCCTGTGCCTCCAGGCAACTCCAGGTCATGGTTTATTCTTTTTAAAGACACCGCATTTTGTAAACACGGCAATGTTTTTACATGGAAACTGACCATTTGCTCAAGCGGTTGTTTATTTACCATGCAAGTCTCCCATTTGACATCATTTTATTCCATAGATATATTTATTGACTAAACATTAGTAGATTATGTTTGAAGCCTGTTTAGCTTCTTGGCTCTGTCTCTGTCACACTTGACAAAAGGAAATGTTCTCATCCAGAGAGCTTTGCTAAGAAGGAGACAAAAGGAACTGCAGATGCTGGAATCTTGAACAAAGTATAAAGCGCTGGAGGAATTCAGTGGGTCAGGCAGCGTCCATCTGTCTGAAGAAAGGCCCTGACCCCTAATGTCGCCTCTCCATGTTCTCCAGGGATGAGGCCTGACCTGCTGAATTACTCCAGCATTTGGTGTCTTTCACTGGAGATCTGTCCTGGACTCGCAATCCTAGAGAAAGTCCATCAATACCTCTACTTCCTTAGAAAATGGAAGAGGTTTGGCCTGTCGATGAAGACTCTCCTCAGCCTCGACAGCTGTGCAGTAGTGAGCACACTGACTGGTTGCATCACGGCCTGGTTCGGCAACTCCAACGCCCGGGAACGAAGGAGATCACAAAAAGTGGTGAACACTGCCCAGCCCATCACGGGTACTGACCTCCCCACCATCGAAGGGATCTACAGGAAGCGCTGCCTCAAAAAGGCAGTCAGCATCATCAGAGATCCACACCACCTTGGCCACGCTCTCCTTTCACTCCTACCATCGAGAAGAAGGTAGAAGAATCTGAAAACCATGACCTCTACATTCAGGAACTGCTTCTTCCCAGCAACCATCCGGCTTTTGAACACTGTAAACACCAACTAGACTTCGAACTACAAACTATCTTGGTTGCACAATGGATGTATTTTGTTGCACTAATATATTTTTTTAACTTACTGAACTTTTTTAACTTGTTTTATTATGTTATTGATTGGGTATTGTACGTACGGAACCATTTTGCTGCTACAACTATGAATTTCCTTGTTTTGTTTCGGTACATGTGACAATTGAACACACTTGACCGTTGATTGGCTTATGAAAGCTTAGTTTACAGCTTAGAGAGCTTTGAGATACAGCATGGAAACAGGCCCTTCGGCCCACTGTGTCCACACTGACCATCGATCACCCATACACTAGTTCTATGTCCTACCACACGAGGGCCAATTAACTACAAACTTGCATGTCTTTGGGATGTGGGAGGAAACCGGAGCATCCGGAGGAAACCTACACGGTCCGAGAGAACATGCAAACTCCGCACACAGACAGCACCTGCAGTGAGGATCGAACCCGGGTCTCTAGCGTGGTGAGGCAGCAGCTCTACCAACTGCGCCACTGTGCTACCTATGGGTTGTCGATGACTGCGTCTTTAATAGGTAGTGTAGGAAGGAACTGCAGGTAGACACAAAAAGCTGGAGTAACTCAGCGGGACAGGCAGCATCTCTGGAGATAAGGAATGGGTGACGTTTCGGGAAGAAGGGTCTCGACCCGAAACATCATCCATTCCTTCTCTCCAGAGATGCTGCCAGTCCCGCCGAGTTACCCCAACATTTTGTGTCTAAAAGACACAAAGTGCTGGAGTAACTTCATTTATTAAACTTTTAAAGTAAAAAATAAATCCCAGTCCTGCAACGCAGTGGCTTGTGGAAGGTGATTGGTTGGACGGCGAGCCCAATACGTTCCTTTTCCTGCCCTCTCTTGGTGATCAAAGATTTCCCTCGTGTTCCCTAAATCTGCAGCTCCACAAATATCCAGCCATGAAATTATGGATGACCTATGGCAACAGAATACTCAATGGAAGATGGATGACGACAATAACATGCACTGGGATTAACAGCAGCTTTCAGAGCTGCATTTCAGCAGCAACTCTACAGTATTCTCTCTCTCTCTCTCTCTCTCTCTCTCTCTCTCTCTCTCTCTCTCTCTCTCTCTCTCTCTCTCTCTCTCTCTCTCTCTCTCTCTCTCTCTCTCTCTCTCTCTCTCTCTCTCTCTCTCTCTCTCTCTCTCTCTCCCCTCTCCTCTCTCTCTCTCTCTCTCTCTCTCTCTCTCTCTCTCTCTCTCTCTCTCCCTCTCTCTCCCTCTCTCTCCCTGCACCACCTTCTGAAGCATGTTTGTGGCCTTCTCCCAATAAAACCAACTTTCAGGCTAAACTCTGACGATATTTCTGAGCACACAAAAAGAGGAAATTGAATTTGTGTAATCAAGTAACAAATGTGATGAGGATTTGCACAAGAAGATTGCCATACTGATGGTTGTTAGGTAAATGAGTTGGCTTCTAAGATTTCCTTCCTCGGAGATTTTTCCCAGCGGGGAAATGTCAAAGACGAGTGGGCGCAGCTTTAAGGTGAGCGGAGCAAAGTTTCCTGGAGATGTGCAGGGCAAGTTTTGTTACCCATCGAGTGGTGGGTGCCTGGAACGTGCTGCCAGGGGTGGTGGTGGAGGCAGATACGATAGTGGTGTTTGAGAGGCATTTAGATATGGAGGGATATGGATCAGGTGCAGGCAGAGGAGGTCAATTTAACTTGGCGCCATGTTTGGCACAGACATTATGGGCCGAAGGGCCTGTTCTTACGCTGCACTATTCTATGTATGAAGGGCAAAGTTTAAAGAATGTGTTGGGAGGAACTGCAGATGCTGGTTAATACAGAAGATGATTATACTGAAGTCTGAGGAAAGGTTCCTGACCCGAAACATCACCTGTTCTTTTTCTCCAGAGATGCTGCCTGACGCGCTGACTTACTCCAGCATTTTGTGCCTAAATCTTCAATGTTTCAAGGAGATGTGTGGGACAAGAGGGTGGTTGTGCCTGGAACGCGCTGCCTGGGGTGGTGGTGGAGACAGATGCAATAGTGGCGTTTAAGCTTTTAGATAGAAGCAAACGTAGAAAATAGGTGCAGGAGTAGGCCCCACGAGCCAGCGCCGCCATTCAATATGATCATGGCTGATCATCCAAAATCAGTACTCCGTTCATGCTTTCTCCCCATATCCCTTGATTCAGTTAGCCCCAAGAGCTATATCTAACTCTGTCCTGGCACTTGGATATGCACTTGGATATGGAGGGACATGGATCATGAGCAAGCAGAAATTGGTTTAACTTGGCTCAAATCAAATCAAATTCAAATCAAATCAAATTCAAATTTTCTTTATTGTCACTGTCATGGCGCATACGACGAAATAACAATAATAAAAAAATAACAATAAAATAACAGTGAAAGAGTGAGGAAAATATAAACTGTTGATACACTTTGTGCGCACACTGTGACACATACACACAGATTCACACACACACGCACACACACACATTATGCCGACGTATGCACCCTTATCAGAATATATGATATTGCACCTTGTCAGAATATAAGATATTGCACTCAATAGTATTATAAAAATAAATATTATAAGTGAATATATCAGTATCGCACAGAGGTAGGTATTGTACAGTATAAATATTGTCTATGGGGGGTGTGCTTTTAGTGCAGAGTTCAGTGTGGTGATGGCCTCAGGGTAGAAACTGTTTGTTAGTCTTGTGGTGTGCGCTTTGATGGACCTGTAGCGCTTTCCTGAGGGCAAATGGGCAAACAAGGGATGGGCGGGGTGAGATGGGTCCTTGAGGATGCAGGATGCCTTCCGCAGGCAACAGGAGCTATAGATGTCGTCCAGGGCAGGCAGAAGTGTGTTGGTGATCTTCTGGGCTGTGATGATGACTCTCTGCAGAGCCTTCTTGTCAGCCGCAGAACTGTTGCCGCACCTCACCAGGATCCCGTGTGTCAGGACACTCTCCAATGGAGCAGCGGCAGAAGGACACTAGCAGCTGCTGTGGCAGGTTGACTTTCCTGAGTGTTCTTAGGGAGTGAAGCCGCTGTTGTGCCTTCTGAACCAGAGAGGTTGTGTTGGTTGACCACGTGAGATCTTCTAGTACGTGGGTGCCCAGGAACCTGAAACTGGAGACTCTCTCCACTCTTTCCCCGCTTACGTGCAGTGGGGGATGGTCACCCTGCCTCTTCCTGAAGTCGACGATCAGCTCTTTTGTTGATTTGGTGTTGCGGCCCAAGTTGTTTTCCGAGCACCAGCCTGTTAGCCTCTGTACCTCCTCCCTGTCAGCTGACCCATCGCCCTCAGTGATCAGCCCCGCGCCACTGTCGTGTCGTCTGCAAATGTAATGATAGTGTTGGTGTTGTGGGTTGGTAGATATAGAGGTATAGAGAGAGTAGAGGCCGGGGCTCAACACACAGACTTGTGGAGCCCCTGTGCTGGATGACAGAGTGGGAGAGTGGTGGAGGCTCATCATGACTGACTGCGGCCAGTCTGTTTGGAAGTCCTTTATCCAAAGGCAGGTGTTGTGCTCGAAGCCCAGGTCGGACAGCGTGGAGACCAGTCTGCTGGGTACGATTGTATTCAATGCAGAGCTGTAATCAACAAACAGCAGCTGTGCATATGCTCCCTGTTGTTCTAGGTGGAGTAATACCGTACGGAGGGCAGTGGCAATGGCATGGCATCATCTGTTGGCTCTGTATGCGTACTGGTGTGGATCCAGGGTGGGTGGGTGGGAGAGAAGCCTTGATGTGCTAAAGCATGGGCATTGTTGGCTGAAGGGTCTGTTCCTGTGCTGTACTGTTCTATGATGCAGGAAAATTGTTCCCAATGTTGGGCGAGTCCAGCACCAGGGGCCACAGTCTTAGAATAAAGGGGAGGCCATTTAAAACTGAGGTGAGAAGGACCTTTTTCACCCAGAGAGTTGTGAATTTGTGGAATTCTCTGCCACAGAGGGCAGCGGAGGCCAAATCACTGGATGGATTTAAAAGAGAGTTAGATAGAGCTCTAGGGGCTAGTGGAATCAAGGGATATGGGGAGAAGGCAGGCACGTGTTACTGATTGTGGATGATCAGCCATGATCACAATGAATGGTGGTGCTGGCTCGAAGGGCCAAATGGCCTCCTCCTGCACCTATTTTCTATGTTTCTATGTTTCTATCTCTCCAGCAACCTCTATTTCATTCCTATCCTACACACTTCAGTGTGGCAAAGCTTAATCAGATACATCTGGTCAAAAGCCAGGCCAAAGAGTGTTTGTGGGGACCTGTTTTGAAAACCTTTTCACTGTTGCCTCTATGGTGCGGACAATTTTGCAATAATTTCCACATTTTCTTTGTAAATTTTATTGCTAACGTGGAAAATATGTTGAAAAAAGCCAGGCAGCATCTCTGGAGAACATGGAGAGGTGACGTTACAGGTCGGGACCCTTCTTCAGACTGCTAAAGACATAGATTTCAGGCGACTCTCCTCCTCTGACACACTTTGTCTCTAATTTTTATCAGAGCCCACACATCTGCTAATCAACTCCCACCCCTCACCTGTATCCACCTATCACTCGCCAGGCTTTACCCTGCACCCCAGCTATCTTTTCCAGCTCTCTTCCCCCCCCTACTACAATCAGTCCGAAGAAGGGTTCCAACTCGAAACACCGCTTGTCCATTCCCTCCACAGATGCTGCCTAACTCGCTGAGTTACTCCAGAACTATGTGCTTCCCTCAAGATTCCAGCATCTGCAGTTCCTTGAGCCTTCTTTGACTGAGATGAATTCGCAAAGATAAAGACAGGTGACATCAGGATGATACAGGGAGTGTTGCCATGTGAGGTGTTACAGTGGCAGAGTCAATGGTTCTTTATTATCACATGTGCAGATATAGAGTGAAATTCTTTTCTGCATACAGCTCAGTAAAGTAATGCCATAGCCAAGCACAATCCCCAATTAGTACAAAGTGCATAGAAAGCCCATTGAGACCGCATGCAAAGGCCACCTGGTTTTGCCGCCATTTGCAAAGTCCAGTCCGGTCTGTGCGCTCGGTCTCCTGGAGCGGTGCCTGATCCAGGCGAGCCCCAGGCTGCTGCAGGGCCTCCAGCCGTCACCTCCGTCCGGATCGTCCAGCGAACCGTCGTCCCTCTCCTCGCCCGGCCACCTTCAGTCTTTGTGCTCCAGGGGTGCCTCCCACAGCCGACATTGAGGGTGCGGAGGGTAAGACACCGGTTCACTATGCTGCCGCCCGCTTGCTCTCGCGTTCACCGTCACCACCTCCCTCCGTCCGTCCTCCTCTCTGGTTCTCGGGTCCTCGGGGGATGAGCAGGGGCCGGCTCGGTGGCTCCCTCTACAGGCCGCGGCTCTCTGCAGCCGGGGTGATGGACAAAGAGGGTGGTGATGGTATCACGACAATGTTGAGGCTTCGTAATGGCAGCAACAGTTCCTGTAATTGTTTAGCCTACTGACTGGACTTTGAAGTGTGTGTGTGTGTGAGTCTCCAGTCTTGACTGAGATGCTAGAAGAGGCAGGAACACTTCAGTCTGAAGGGTCCTGACCTGAAACATCACCCATTGATGTTCTCCAGAGATGCTGTCTGACCCGCTGAATTACTCCAGCACTGTGTCTTTTTCTGTTGAACCAACACCTGCAGTTCCTTGTTTCTCGAGACAGGAATGCTTAACGTCCATTAGAATTGCCTCTCTTGATTGCAGCTGAGGTTAATAGTTTTCACTTTGGCTTAGAGATACAGTCCATCAAGTCCATCATAGAAATCGGCATGAAAACAGGCCCTTTGATCCACTGAGCCCACGCCAACAATCGAGCACCCATTCACACTAGTTCTGCATTATCCCACTGTCTCATTTACTCCGTACACACTGGGGGGCAATACGGAGGGCAAATTAACCTGAGTGCCAGAGATCTGGGTTCGATTCTGACCTCGGATGCTGCTTGTCTGGAGTTTGTATGTTCTCCCTGTGACTGTGCAGATTTTCTTTGGATGCTCCAGTTTCTGCCCATTTCCCAAAGACGTGCAGGTTTGTTGGTTAATTGGGTTCTGTAAATTGGCGCTAATGTGTAGGATAGAACTGGTGTACCCGGTGATCAGTGGCTGGTGTGGACTCGGTGGTCTGAAGGGCCTGTTTCCACACTGATCTCTTTAAATGAAACACCCAGAGGAAACCCACACAGTCACAAGGGGAACATGCAAACTCCACGCACACGCACACACACACACACACACACACACACTCACACACACACACACACACACACACACACACACACACACACACACACAGTGCCCGAGTCAGGATCGAACCTGGGTTTCTTGTGCTGTGAGGCAGAAGCTCTACCACTGTGCTGCCCTAATTCTGATGAGAAAGTGCATTTGTTACTTTGTGGGTTAGGAGATGGTTTGAAGAAGGATCATTGGTTTTTGCAAAGGGGTGACCATTTTACTTCTTTGCCAAATGTTCTTTTTCATTAGAAGCACAAGAGACTGCAAATGCTGGAATCTTGAGCGAAACACAAAGTGCTGGAGACACTCAGCGGGTCAGGCAGCATCTGTGGAGGGAATGGACGGGCGACATTTCTGGTCGGGAGGAAGAGGAAAAAGATGGAAAAGAAAGGTGGTAGGGAGGGGAACGTGATGTCCTGCGTAGACTAGGTTTAGCCTGAAGAAGGTCCCAACCAGAAACATTGCCTGCCCATTCCCTCCCCAGAGGCTGCTTGGCCCACTGTGTCCCTCCAGCATTCTGTGTTGTAAAGCCAGTCTATCGCGTCTTGTCTACTTCAGGAGATTATTCAACTGCAAAAAGATGAATGCTGAGTAAAAGAACGCGAAAAAAGTGATTTTATTGAGTGCTGGGAATTTAGTTAAACCAAGATACTGTACATTTAGAGCACAATTTGTATTAGGAGTTAAAATGTGTAGGAAAGAACTGCAGATGCTGGTTTAAATCAAAGGTAGACACAGCGGGACAGGCAGCATCTCTGGAGAGACGTTCCGGGCCGAGACCCTTCTTCAGACTGAGTTTGTTTGAGTTTGAGTTTATTGTCACGCGTACCGAGGTAAAGTGAAAAGCTTTTGCTTTAGTTTAGAGATACAGCGCGGAAAGAGACCCTTTGGCTCACCTAGTCCGCACCAACCAGCGATTCCCGCACATTAACCTCACACACTTACACTATCCTACACACACTAGGGACAATTTGACTTTATACCAAGCCAATTGACCTTCAAACCTGTACGTCTTTGGAGTGTGGGAGGAAAGCGAAGATCTCTGGACAAAACCACGCAGTCACGGGGAGAACGTACAAACTCCGTACAGACAGCACGCGTAGCCGGGATCAAACCCAGGTCTACGGCGCTGTAAGTGCTGTAAGGCTGCAACTCTACCGCTGTGCCACCTGCTCTTTGGCTGCCTTGCAAACCAGTCAGCGGAAAGACAATACATGATTACAATCGAGCCTTCCAGTGTACAGATACTGTACATGATAAAGGGAATAACTTGAATAATGCTTAGTGCAAGATTAAGCCCAGTAAAATCCGATTAAAGATGGTCCGGGGGTCTCCGATGAGGTAGATAGTAGTTCAGCACTGCTCTCTAGTTGTTGGTAGATGGTTCAGTTGCCTGACAACAGCTGGGAAGAAACTGTCCCTGAATCTGGAGGTGTGCGTTTTCACATTTCTATACCTTTTGCCTGATGGGAGAGGGGAGAAGAGGGGGTTACTGTAATCGCAAGTGTGAGTCTTATAATTATTGAAGGGGAGGTTGAGATTTTGTAGCAAGATGCTTTGCTTCCAAAGAGCAGACACATGCTGCTGGAGTATGCTCTCTGTTTATGGCACCAGATTCTTCATAGGTGGAGGTAGTGTTAGCCTTTATTATTTTAACCTTTTGCAGGCAGCTTTCCTGGCAGCCGACGTGGATGCAGCCTGCTGTGCCTCAGCGTGAACCCTGAGCCTTAAACAAGCCTCGCTTGTTGCAAGTTGCCAGGGAAGGGTTTCTTCCAATATGGTGGACAGATGGGATGATGCATCAGGAGCAGCGTTGGGAGGTTAAAGAAACCTCCAGCAGCAAAATAGACACTCATTGTGGAAGCTGGAAGCTGAACATTTATCGAGATGTTTTAGTTTGTGTCTGCCCTTCTGTGATGTAGCAAACATATGTATACGCAGTGTCTCAGTACAAGAACTCTGAATTGTAATTGCATGCCAGAATTAAAGGACGTTCCTTTAGGAAGGAGATGAGGAGGGATTTCCTTAGTCAGAGGGTAGTGAATCTGTGGAATTTTAGGAGGCAGTAGGGGCCAAGCCGATGGACATTTTAAAGTCAGAGATGGATAGATTCTTCATTAATACGGGTGTCAGGGGTTATGGGGAGAATGCAGGAGAATGTGGTTAGGAGGAGAGATAGATCAGCCAATGGTGGAGTAGACGATGGGCCGAATGGCCTAATTCTGCTGCTATCAGAGTACTATTTAGAGTATTGTGTTCATTTCTGGGCACCATGTTATAGAAAAGATGTTGTCAAGCTGGAAAGGGCACAGGGAAGATTTACAAGGATGTTACCAGGGTTAGAGGGTCTGATCTATAGGGCGAGGTTGAGTAGGCTTGGACTCTATTCCTTGGCATGCAGTATGACGAAGATTGATCTTATTGAGGTGTACAAAATCATGATAGGAATGGATCGGGTAGATGCACAGAGTCTCTTGCCCAGAGTAGGTGAATCGAGGACCAGAGAACATTGGTTTAAGGTGAAGAGGAAAATATTTAATAGGAATATGAGGGGTAACCTTTTCCATACAAAGGGTATTGGGTGTATGGAACAAGCTGCCAGAGTGGACGCTGGGACTATCCCAACATTTAAGAAACAGTTAGACAGGTTTGGAGGGATATGGACCAAACGCGAGCAGGTGGGACTAGTGTAGCTGGGACATGTTGGCTGGTGTGGGCAAGTTGGGCCGAAGGGCCTGTTTCCACAACGTATTACTCTGTGACTCTATGCTCTATCACTTATGAACATGTCAGTGATTAGAGTGTTTCAGCTACAGGGAGAGGTTGGACAGACCTGGATTTTTTCTCTGGAATGTCAGAGGTTGAAGCAGGCACATAGTTCAGCTCAGGAACGCCTTTTTCCCCAACAACTATCAAGCTACTGAACACTATGAACTCCAACTAAACTCTAAACTAAGAACTGCCCGGGTTACCCTCGGGACTTTGGGTTTTGTTTTAGTTTTGTGCACCAGATTGTTTTTAATTTATTGAACTTATTTGTGTTGCTTATGATGGTATCTACTGAGCACTGTGTTTACATATCTGTTGTGCTGCTGCAAAAATTTTATAGTTCCGCTTTGGGACATGTGACAATAAAACACTCTTGACTCAACATAGAACATTACAGCGTGGAAATTGCCCCTTCGTCCCACAATGTTTGTGCTAAACATGAAGTAAATGTTAAACTGATCTCATCCTCCTGTACATAATATCCCTGTACTTTCATGTGCCTATCTAAAAGCCTTTTAAACAGGTTGTATCTGCCTCCACCACCACCCCTGGCAGCAGTACCATGTACCACCCCCCCCCCCCCCCCCCCCCCACCACCACTCTCTGTGTAAAAAGACTTGCCCAGCACATCTCCGTTAAACTTTCCCCCTCTCACTGTACAGCTATGCCCCCTCTCGTGATGGCCATTTCCATCCTGGGAAAAAGCCTCTGCCTGTCGACCCTATTTATCCCCCTCATAATTTTAAATGCTTCTATCAAATCTCTCCTTCAACCTCCGACATTCCAGCGAAAACGATCCAAGTTTGTGCAACCTCTCCCTGTGGCTGAAATCCTCTAATCTGGTAAAACTACCTCTGCATCCTCTCCAAAGCTTCCACATCTTTCCTGTAATGGGGCCCAACCAAAGTCCTACAGAGCCATGGAGCACTTGGCTGTTCAACCCATCCATTCCATGGCGACCATCAAGTGCCCATCTCACATGGATATGCAGGGAATGGAGGGGTGTGGATCACATGCAGGCAGAGGAGATTAGATTAACCTGTCGTCATGTTCGGCACAGACATTATGTGCCGAAGGGCCTGTTCCTGTGCTGTTCTGTTCTATGTTCTACTTTTTCACACAGTTGGTGGTGGGTACAGATTCCAATATCTGCAGTCTCTTGTGTCAATATTTAAAACTACACGCGGGCAGGTACATGAATAGGACAGGGTTAGAGGGATATGGGCCAAACATGGGTAAATGAGACTAGCTTACATGGGGCATGTCGGTCAGCATAGATGAGCTGGGCCAAAGGGCCTGTTTCCGTAAGTATGTCTCTATAAGATTAGGAACCATGTGGTTGACCAAGGCAGTACTTGGGATGGGGATAAAGTTAAAAGGCCACAAAGTGCTGGAGTAACACAGCTGGTTAGGCAACATCTCTGGAGAACATGGATAGGTGACCGTTCTTTAGACTATCATGGATAGGTGACGTTTCTTTAGACTAACATGGATAGGTGATGTTTCAGGTTGAGATTCTCCTTCAGACTGAAGTTGGTTTAATAAAGTTGATTTGACAGTGTTTGCACAGTGCTATAAATGTCAGTCTCTATATTTGATTGGAAAAAGCAATAACTCACATTAAACTACATCAGAAACATTTTCTGCAAGCACAAAGGGGGACCAAGTGGGGAAAATCGGATGTTAAAATTCCAAAATAACCGTAAAAAGTGTAAAATTATTTACCTCATGCCTCCTGGGTTAACCTATCCAACAGATCGCACTGTTCAAAAGAAGGGCTTGTTTCTTGCTCCTGGTTTTCATTAAAACAAATATTGTTGGATTTCAATCTGGCAAACTTTATTTTCTATTGCATAGTGGAGATTGTAACTTTTTATTCCATTCTATTGAATCATGAATTTCACTCACACCCTTACTTCCCAGGCCCATAACAAAGCCTCAGTGTTATCCATTAACCAAGATAAAATTAGCTCGACTGATAATACCTTATAATAGCCCTGTGCTTCCCTTTTTATCAAGCTCATTTGTGCAGTGATTCAGGGTAAACCCTGTTTCCCAAACATTTAAAGGGCCCATTTAAATACTCTTGGACAGGCAGTGCGGCACAGTGGTGCAATGATAGAGTTGCAGCGCCAGAGACCTGGGTTTGACCCTGACTACAGGTGCTGTCTGTACGGAGTTTGTACGTTCTCCCTCTGGCTGCGTGAGTTTCCTCGCACACTCCAAAGACATGCAGGGTTTGGCTTTGGTAAAATTGTACATTTGTCCCTAGTATGTAGGATAGTGCTCCTTCTTGTAAGTCGATTGCTGGTTGGCGTGGACTCGGTGGACCAAACACCCTGTTTCCACTCTGTATCTCTAAAGTAATGCCTGATATAAAGGTACATGGATAGGAAAGGTTTACAGGGAACATGAGCCAAATGCCGGGCAAATGGGATTAGTTTATCATATCATATCATATATATACAGCCGGAAACAGGCCTTTTCGGCCCACCAAGTCCGTGCCGCCCAGCGATCCCCGTACATTAACACTATCCTACACCCACTAGGGACAATTTTTACATTTACCCAGCCAATTAACCTACATACCTGTACGTCTTTGGAGTGTGGGAGGAAACCGAAGATCTCGGAGAAAACCCACGCAGGTCACGGGGAAGCAGCAACTCTACCGCTGCGCTACCGTGTAGGTGGGCCATTTTAGTTGGGCTGATGGAACTATTTCCGTACAGTATGACTTACTTTATTTTGTGTTGATAAATCAATTCCCTGTTTGAAAATAGCGAAAGATGAAATGACCTCTAAGAAAACCAGCTACTTGGTCATTTATTGTGATGCCTGGAGCTAGTTCATCAGTGAAACCATACGATGTAGAACAGTACAGCACTGGAGCAGGCCCTTCGGCCCACAATAAAAGTGCCAGATTAAACTAGTCACTGCCTGCACATGATCTACATTCCTGCATATCCATGTGCTGATCTAAAAGCTTCTAGTTATGTTGTATCTGCCTCCACAGACAGCACGTTCCAGGCACCCATCTGTAGATGAAAGCTGCTGCCTCGCATCCTTCCTCTTCTCCATCCCCATCTTTTCCCTTAAGATCAACCTTATCCTTTCTGAAAAAAGATGCAAATGAATGGAGTAAATCAACAAGTCAGACAGCAGCTTTGGAGAACATGGATCGGTAACATTTCGGATCAGGACTCTACTTTAGATTGGAAAAAAAAGGCACAAAGAGCTGGAGTAACTCAGCGGGTGGGGAAGCAACTCTGGAGGACATGGATGGGTGGCATTTTGAGTCCGAACCCTTCTACAGGTTAATGAAAAGATCCAAAGTGCTGGAGTAACTCAGCAGGTCAGGCAGCATCTCTCTCGAACAGGGATAGGTGACATTTCGGGTCAGGATCCCTACTTCAGACTAATTAAGAGCCGCAGGGTGCTGGAGTAGCTCAGCGGGTCAGACAGCATCTCTGAAGAAAATGGATAGGTGACGATTTGTATGGGTAGCGTGTGTGTCAGGGGTTATGGGGAGAAGACAGGAGAATGGGGTTGAGAGGGAGAGATAAATCAGCCATGAATGAATGGCAGAGTAGACTTGATGGGCCAAAAGTTCATTATCAATTATGAAGTTATGACCTTTCTTCGGTTCTCTCGAGATGCTGCCTGACCCGCTGAAATACTCCAGCACTTTGTGTCTTCTTCTTTTGTAAACCAGCATCTGCAGTTCCTTGCATCTCCTTTGAGCTTCTCAATGTTACGGTGATTCTTTGTGTGCCTCAGCGCCGACTGTTCAATGCACCCCTCTGAACACGGTCCAAGGCTTTGATCGCATCTGGCTTTCTCTGCGAGTGCAACAGAGGACTTGCACTGGAATACTCAATAGGAAAATGTCGCACCTGGACTTGCAGAGTGTTTGCACAACGGCTTTGAGGTGGTGTTTGATGATGCTCTGTACTGCCAAGCGCGTATCTTTGATCATCAAGAGAGGGCAGGAAAAGGAACGTTTTCTCCTCTCCGTCTAACCAGTCATCTTCAACAAGCAGGACGATTTATTTTTTATTTAAAAAATTTAATAAATGAGTTACTTTGTGTCTTTTAGACACAAAATGCTGGAGTAACTCAGCGGGACAAGCAGCATCTCTAGAGAGAAGCAATGGCCGATGTTTTGGGTCGAGACCCTTCTTCCCGAAATGACCCGAAACGTCATCCATTCCTTCTTTCCAGAGATGCTGCCTGTCCCACTGAGTCACTCCGGCATTTTGTGTCTATCTTTGGCTTAAACCAGCATCTGCGGTTCCTTCCTACACATTTTGTGTCTTTAAATTAGTCTGAAGAAGGGGCCTGATGACATTAAATGTCATCTAATCCATGTTCTCCATAGATGCTGCCTGACCCGTTCGTTTACTCCAGCACTTTGCGTCTTTTTTTTTTTTGGAAACAAGGAACAGTTTAAAATCTCTCGGCACAGGCTGTTCTACACACTTGCCAGAGTCCTAGCAAAGGTGGAAGGGACAACACATTTAGGCCTGAGATTGTCTTCTTGCCATGTCAGAGTGTGAAGGAGAATGAGGTCACTTGCTTTGTGACCGAAATCCAAACAATAAACACTTAAAGAGCAATTAACTTGAACAGAAAGTACAACTCACAGCTTCGACCGTTTAAAAAAAAAAAGCTTTTGGTTGTGCAAAGGTGGTGTCAATGCCAATCCCCAGCCATTGTTTTAAGGTTAATATTCCACACATTTAGCAGCAAGGGTTGTAAAGGCTGTGGGTGAGACTGGTTGTGCGTGAACTCGCTGTACAGGGAGAGCCTGCCTACCAGCAAGGTGCCAGTAATGTCAAGAAGTGTTTTATTGTCATATGCACCGAAACGGAGCAATGAAATTCTCACTTGCAGCAGCACGACAGCTTTGTAAGCACAGTACTCGATAAATAATATCGCAAACACAAACACACAAAAACAAACAAAAAATCTACTGTGGCGCAGCTGGTAGAGCTGCTGCCTCACAGCGCCAGAGTCCCAGGTTTGCTGCTGACCTCAGGTGCTGTCTTTGTGGAGTTTGCATGTTCTCCCTGTGGCCGTGTGGGTTTTCTCTGGGTGCTCCGGTTTTCTCCCATATTCCAAAGACGTGCGGGTTTGTCGGTTAATTTTTTAGATTTAGATTTAGAGATACAGCGCGGAAACAGGCCCTTCGACCCACCGGGTCCGCGCCGCCCAGCGATCCCCGCACATTAACACTATCCTACACACACTAGGGACAATTTTTTTACATTTGCCCAGCCAATTAACCTACATACCTGTACGTCTTTGGAGTGTGGGAGGAAACCGAAGATCTCGGAGAAAACCCACGCAGGTCACGGGGAGAATGTACAAACTCCATACAGACGGCGCCCGTAGTCAGGATCGAACCTGAGTCTCCGGCGCTGCATTCGCTGTAAGGCAGCAATTCTACCGCTGCGCCACCGTGCCGCATCACCCTCAGAGTGAAAATGTTGCCCCTCGGGTTCTTATTAAGTATTGCACCTCTTACTTTGAACTTATCTCCTATGATTCTTGATTTCCCTACTCTTGATAAAAGACTGTACATTCACCTTATCTATTCCCCTCTTGTTTTTAATGCCCCTTCTCTAAGATCACCCCTCAGCCTCTGGCACTCCAAGGAATGAAGTCCTATCTTGCTCAACCTCTCCATATAGCTCTGGCAACATCCTCGTAAATCTTCTCTGCATTCTATCCAGCTTCGGTTTCCTCCCAGCTTAGTATCATCTTCAGACCTGGATATAATATACTTGATACCCCCTCATTCAAATAGGATTGCCAACACTAGCCTTCTAATTCTGTACTCTGCCACCCACTAATCCCACAAGGAAATATGTATTCCCAGACTCGGTGGGCCGAAGGGCTTGACTTGTTAAAATGGTCCCATTGTAAATTAAACCGAATCCTAGTCCTTGGCATTTTGCAACAAGATAATAAGTGCTCCGGTTTCCTCCCACATCCCAAAGACGTGCGGGTTTGTAGGTTAATTGGCCCTCTGTAAACTACCCCTAGTGTGTTGGGAGCGGAGGAGAAAATGTGATAACATAGAACTAGTGTGAAAGGGTGATCGACGGTCGGCGTGGACTCGGTGGGCTGAAGGTCTTCTTTCTATGCTGGATCTTTCAGACAAAGCTCCATTTTTCCCCCCTGAGATTTCCTTGAGAGTATTTTCCTATGTATACAAGGGACTGCAGATGCTGTTTTAAAGGCCCCAACAAAGAATATAGAAAGACCGAGTAGGGGAATAAAAAACCAGAGGACATAGGTTTAAGGCGAGAGGGGAAAGATTTAATAGGTATACAGAGGTGGGTGGTGGGTATGTGGAATGAGCTGCCAGGTACTCTAGCAAAATTTAAAAGACGTTTGGACAAATACATGGATTGGAAAGATTTGGAACGATATGAACCAAATGCATGCTGGACAAAGTTAGTTGGGGCATCTTGGTTGGCATGAACAAGTTGGGCTGAAGGGCTTTTTTAAATGCTCTTTGATTCTGTAACATAGACAAATAAAGTGCTGGAGTAACTCAGCAGGTCAGGCAGCATCTCTGAAGAACATGGATAGGCAATGTTTCAGGTCGGGACAGTATGAAGAAGTGTCCTGACCAAAAACTTTGTCTATCTGTGTCCTCCAGAGATGCTGCCTGACTTGCTGAGTTTCTCCAGCATTTTGACCTTTTTTAATGTTGGCCATTTTGCTCATATTAGTTAGTGCAATGCAGAACAAATCCTGTTATCTCTATGCTCTGTGATTACTCAGGCTTCAAATATGGTTTGTGGGATTAAAATGATCAACTACATTAAACTACATTATTAAACTACAGACAACTGTCTTCTAATACTTATAGCATGGAAGATTTGAGGGCTGACCTAATTAAGATATTGAAAGGGAAGTAATGCTGAGGTTCTATAAGGCGCTGGTCAGGCCGCATTTGGAGTGTTGTGAGCAATTTTGGGCCCCAAATCTGAGGAAGGATGTGCGGGCTCTGGAGAGGGTCCAGAGGAGGTTTACAAGAAATGATCCCAGGAATTAGTGGGTTAACATATGATGAGCTTTTGACGGCACTGGGCCTGTACTCGCTGGAGCTTAGAAGAATGAGGGGGGACCTCATTGAAACTTATCGAATAATGAAAGGCCTGGGTAGAATGGATGTGAAGAAGATGTTTTCACTAGTGGGAGAGTCTAGGACTAGAGGTCATAGCCTCAGAATTAAAGGACTTTCCTTTATGAAGGAGATGAGGAGGAATTTCTTTAGTCAGAGGATGGTGAATCTGTGGAATTATTTGCCATGGTAGGCTGTGGAGGCCAAGTCAATGGATATTTTTAAGGCAGAGATAGATAGATTCCTGATTAGTATGGGTGTCAGGGGTTATGGGGAGAAGGTAGGAGAATGGGGTTAGGAGGGAGAGATAGATCAACCATGATTGAATGGCCGAGTAGACTTGATGGGCCGAATGGCCTATTTCTGCTCCTATCACTATGTCCTGAGGAAACAATTCGACTGGATGCAACAAAATTATGAGGGAAATCAAACAACAAAGCTTTGAAGTGTTCCCATCCAAAGATCAATTGCAGTGCACGTCTTTTTATGAAGGTTAATGGACTTTTAAAATCTGCTGCTAATGTCGGAGGAGGGGATATTGAAATAATTTCGAGGCTGAGGGTGATAGATTTTGTCAAGGTAAATATATTAAGGTAAATATATACAAGGTAAATAAATTGACCTAAAGTTCAGTTTAACCATGTAACTGGTTTGAGCAGACAGTGACCTACCATTTTTACCTCAGGTGGCTCCCATATCATTTAACTCCTGGTTTTAATTTAAATAATAGTGAGATTTCAAAGCCTCTTGCTGTCAGTGAAAGAAAAAATCCCCCCAAAAAACAGAACATAAACCAAGTAATTACGAAAGATACTTGGGAAGAAAGCTTGCAACATATACATCAGTGTTCACTAAACGCCAGACATTCTCTAATACAATTTAAAGTAATACATAGGTTACACTATTCAAAAACAAAACTACATAAAATTTTCCAACATATCTCACCTAAATGTGATAAATGTCAACATTTAGAAGCTACATTATTTCATATGTTCGCAAACTGTATAAAAATTAAAAAATTCTGGGTAAATATTTTTAGCATAATATCTAAAGTAACCAGCACACAATTGGACCCAGATCCAAAATTAATTATACTCGGAATATTAGAATTAAATCAAACATTTAGAACAATACAAAGAAACTTTATGGATTATAGTTTAATAACGGGAAAAAAATTAATTCTAAAATTTTGGAAAGGCCCTACGGTCCCCACAATCAAAATGTGGATTATAGAAATGACGGAGACCTTAAACGTGGAAAGAATCAGATTTTCCCTGTTGGACAAACAGGAATTATTCATTGGAATATGGTCTCCTTTTATTGATTACTTAAAGGGTCAGAATGGTTCAGCACAGGAACCTGACTAGCACTCGGACTAAAGAATGGATGAAATGCTATACTTTGAAATGTACGTATATATCTCGAATGAAGTTTTTGTTATTTTAATAAATTTTTCCATTCTTCTTTAACTAACTTTTTCCTTATCTTTATAATTTGTTTTTGTTTTTGTTTTTATTTTGCTTCTCTCTCTTTTCTTTCTTTACTTCATCTATTTCTTTAGTTCTATCTAGTTTTTTAAAAAAAAGGGGGCAAAAGGTATTGGAGACAATATAATAATAATTGACAATATTATCAATTTAAAAATGTATGACTGTAAAGATGTACCTATCTCCAATAAAAAATTTATCTCAAAAAAAAAACAAAAAACAGAACATAGAATATTACAGCACAGGAACAGGCCCTTCGGCCCACAATGTCTGTGCCGAACATGATGCCAAGACTAGCTATTATCTGCCTGCATGTGATCCATATCCCTCCATTCCATGCGAATCCATGAGCTTATACCAAGCCTCTTAAAATGGTTACAGATTTTTAACATTGAGTCATAGCTTAAAATCTTGGTTTATAGGATATATAGTAAAACTCTCGTTTGTTATCTTGTTTGTGACTGAACGTCAGCCAAACCGGTACACGATAGCGCAACAATTTTAGGCCCTCCTTACTCACCATTGTCACTTTAGTGATAATGCAAGTAGTTTTATTGCAATCGGTGTTATATTTTTAAAGTTATTCACATTTTAAAGATTAAAAGGAGGGGGGAAGGGGGGAGAAGGGAGATGGGAGGTGGGGTTGAGGAGAGAGGGGAGAGGGGGAGGGGACAGGGTGCTGCACCAATGCAGGAGAGGTTTGGGCCCAACGGGTCCACTTGGTCTAGTTACTAGACTCTAGTACATACATAAATATCGTGGAGACCCGGAAAAAAACTGCAGGTACTGGAATCCAGAACCAAACGCAAAGTGTTGGAGGAACTCAGCAGGTCAGGCTGCATCTATGGGGGGAAATGGACAGATGATTCTCCTTATCTGATGCCCTTTTGTCTCCATTTCACCTCCTGCCTGGCTTTGGCATTTACTCCACCCATCTACCCATCAAACTCCCATACCTGTATCCACCTATCACTCGCCAGGCTTTGACCCGCCCCCACCTCTCTTTTCCAGCTTTTTTCCCCTCCCTATCCCATCAGACTAAAGAGGGCCCCGTCCTGAAATGACACCTGTCCATTCCCTTCAAAGACGCTGCCTGACCCGCTTGGTTCTCCCAGCCTTTGGTCTGAAGAAGGGTTCCGAGCCGAGACAAAAGCAGTGCAATACAAAACGAAAACAGTGCAAAAACTCAGCATATATTTTTAGTGTCTTTACATTCAATGGTGTCATCTTCGATAGTGTTAGCACCTGTCCTTACACAGGCAGATAAGAGTTGGGGAAGGTCCTGACACGAAACGTCACCTATCCATGTCCTCCAGAGATGTTGTCTGACCTACTGAGTTACTCCAGCACTTTGTGACTTTAGAAGTAAGGCACAGACATTGAGGGCCAACTGGCCTGTTCTTGTGCTATGTTGTCCATGCACTATGTTCTAAAACACCCTTGCCACTCATGTGGCCCCCTGTGGCGATATCCCTTCCCTTGTTTGAGGGGTGTCCCGACCGGACTCTTCCCCTCAATGTCCAGCAGCGGAAGGACCCTAGACTGTGGTCCTCCCCCACAGAGGCTTGGTGTTGGCTGCACCGAGCTTCAGTGCGTCCCTCAGCACGTACTCCTGCAGTCTGGAGCGGGCCAGTCGGCAACATTCCCTGACGGACAGCTCGCTCCGCTGGAAGACTAACATGTTTCGGGCAGACCAAAGAGCTGACCCCGGAAAGCTGCAGAATCCCTGTTGCATCTTTAAATGGTAGTACAGCGAGAATGTTTATGTGGACTGTAGAATAGCGCAGGACAGGAACAGGCCCTTCAGCCCCAAATCTCCATGCTGAACATGATTTCAAGTTAAACTGATCTCTTTTTCCTGTATATGACCCATATCCCTCTTTTTGCTGCACGTCCATGTGTCTATCCAAAAGCCTTGTGAACGCCACTGTTGTATCTGCCTCCACCAGCACTCCTGACAGCATGTACCAGGCCCCCAACAAAACTTGCCCCGTGCGTCTCCATTAACCCTTCCCCCTCTCACCTCACAGCTATGCCCTCTGGTGTTGGACATTTCCACCCTGGGGAAAAATGTTTGGACTGTCTACCGTACTTATGCCTCTCATAATTTTATATAATTCTATCAAGTCTTCCCTCCACCTCCAACGATTGAGAGAGAGAGCAATCCAAGTCTATTCAACCTCGCCCTGCAGCTGAAACCCTTTAATCCGGGCAATCCATTCTGGTGAACCTCCTCTGCACCCTCTCCAAAGCCTCCATATCTTTCCTGTACTGGAGCCACCAGAACTGCACGCAAGACTCTTGTCCAAACCCATGAAGCTGAAGCGGGTTCATGATCTGTTGATTGGATTTTCAAGAAAGATTACACATTACCTTGCCAACCTGTGCCTCGAATGATCCCACTTCACAATTTTCATTGAATGAGCTTTCATTCAGAAATGATGAGAGAGTTCCGTTCAGTCGTTCAAAAGCGAGTTTTCACCTTAAAGTGATCCGTCAACTGAAAGCACAGAGGTCCCACTGCCTTTCGTCCAGATTAGTTCACAGATGCTTAACTCCACACTGTGTAATTCTAACGAAGCACAGAGTGCTGGAGGAACTCAACGGTTCTGGCAGCATCTGTGGAGAACATGGACAGACGACCTTTTCCAGTTTAGTTTAGTTTAGAGATGCAGCATGGAAACAGGGCCTTCAGCCTAACGAGTCTGTGCTGATTGGTGATCACCCTGTACACTCGCACTATCCTACCCCCACTCGGGGCGATTTACATTTTTTAACTACCAACCGTCCTGCACGTCTTTGAATGTGGGAGGAAACTGGAGCACCCATAGAAAACCCACGCGGTCACGGGGAGAATGTACAAACTTTGTACAGACAGCACCCGTGGTCAGGATCAAATCCAGGTCTCTGGTGCTGTAAGGCAGCAACTCTACTGCTGCGCCACCGTGCTGCCCTTTCAGACGAATGGAGAAGGAGGGGGGGGGGAAGGGTGCGGAGACAACTGGAAAAGAGAGGTGGGGGCAGGATAATGCCTGGCAAGTGAGTGGAGCTGGTTAAACAAGTAACTGCAGATGCAGATTTAGAAATAATTTTTTAAGGCGCAAAGTGCTGGAGCAACTCAGCGGGCCAGGTAGCATCTCTGGAGAACTCAGATGGATTATGTTTCGGGTCGAGACCTATTTCGCCTCTCTTTGTTCTCCAGAGATGCTGCCTAACCTCCTGAGTTACTCCAGCACTTTGTGTCCTTAAGTGACAGGTGGCAGGTTTCATGGCAGATGAGTGGAGTGGTGAGAGACAAAGGTTGGAGGTGAAAAGGCGACAAAAGGACGTTAGAAAAGGAGAGAGGAGGAGGAGTGTAATGTAAAGCTGGAGGGAGCGATATGGGTGGAAGGGAGAAAAACGGGGGGGGGGGGGGGAGGGATAAAAAGGGAATGAGGGACTCGGGGGGGAAAGGAGATGTGTGTACTGAGGAGGGGAAATGAGCGGGAGGGGGGAAAAGTGAGAAATCGCAGGATAGAGAGAGGGGAAAGAGGGAGTGTTGGTCAAAATTGGAGAACTCGATGATCATACTGTTGGTTTGTAAGCTATCCAGGCAGAAATCTAAGGCTCCCTCAGGCAAGAGAAAATGTGCACTGGGGATGGTAGATTCGAATCATCGCAGCTCTAAAATCTCACATCTCTGGCAGAGCTATTTTCCAGGTAATATCCTTGGTAATGTCCCTCCCTTGCAACCTCATGACATAGGTCCCTCTCTTCAAAGTACAGCAGCTTTTTGTTTGTTTTAGTTCACGTTAGTTAATTGTCACCTGTACCGAGCTACAGTGAAAAGCTTTTGTTGCGTGCTAACCAGTCAGCGGAAAAACAATACATGATTACAATCGAGCCGTCCACAGTGTACAGATACGTGATAAAGGGAATGATGTAAATAACATTTAGTGTAAGATAATGCCCAGTAAATTCTGATCAAAGATCGTCTGAGTATCTCCAATAAGGATAGTAGCTCTGCATTGCTCTGTCGTTGTTGGTAGGATGGTTTTTACGTGCTCTAACCCTTCTCTCTTTTCTATGCTCCCCTATTTCTCCCACCTTCCATACTCTGCTCCTTTCCCTTCCAATATACCCTCATCTCCCATCCCCAAGTCCCCCCTCTCTCCCCTCCCCTCGAGCAGGTATATCCCTACCTCCTGGCTTTGCTTTTCACTCCTCCTCGTCTCTCGTTATTTGACACCCTTCTGTCTCCTTTCCACCTCCAGTATTTGTCACACTCCACCCATCTTCCAATCAATCCCTCCCTCCTTCCCTCCCTCCCCTCACCTGTATCCACCTATCACTTACCAGGCTTTGTCCCGCCCCCCCCCCCCCCCCACTACCACCACCACAATCAACATGAAGAAGGTTCCAGAACCCAAAACGCCGCCCGCCCATTCCCTCCACAGATGCTGCCTGATCCGCTGATTCCCTCCAGCACTTTGTGTGTTGCCCAGGGTTCCAGTACCTGTCTCCAGTGCTTTACAAGGCTCTGTGTGTTCTTGGCACGACCAAGATTGGACAGAAACAAAGGCCGTGACCTATTCCGGATTAGTCTGCCGGATTAGACTCTGTGAAACGCCTGTGAAAGAGTTGCGTCTGAAGGGGGTGAAGAGATTTCAGTTGTGCTGTAATGCTAGATTGTTGTTTTTGAACTGGCTTTAGTAGAAGTGTTGCATGTGAGGAAGTCATTAGATTAGCAAATGTTTTTTCTCCAAGTTGTTGGCTGTTACACGGAGAGTTGGTGCCAGGTCTGCGAACTGTCTAACAGACATGTGTGGAAGTGTCAGCCCAATAAATGCTCTAAACCCTCCACATGTCCAGTTTAGAAATACAGTGCGGAAACGGGCCCTTCGGCACTCCGAGTCTGTGTCGACCAGCGATTCCCGTACGCTCGCACTTTCTTTCACGCTCGGGGACAATTTGCAATTCTTACCAAAGCCAATTAACCTACAAACCCTCACCTCTTTGGAGTGTGGGAGGAAACCGGAGCATCTAGAGAAAACCCACGCTGGTCGCATGGAGAACATATAAACTCCATACAGACCGCACCTGTGGTTAAGATTGAACCCGTGACTCTGGCGCTGTAAGGCGGCAACTCTAGCGCTGTGCCACCATGCCGTCCAGTACTGGCGCAGTTGAAAGGAAGCTTGTTTATAAACGGAGGTTCCACAGCTTTGTGACAGCGCAGAGTGGTTCATGAAAAATGAATCTCTTTTTTGTAGTGCGGCAGAAGATGTCAGTAAAATTGCTCATGTGCACAGTAAGTCAGATGGGCAGCAGGAGTCTTGTGGTTTTGATGGTATTTGAAGGAGGAATGTTCTGCTTTTTATCCCAAATTGTGCCTTAGGATATTTTTTGTGTCGCTGTATAGCTCAACGTTTAAGGGCCTGTCTCACTTTAGGCGACTCGGCACTGTCGTGGTCATTGTCGTCAGGTAAAAGAAAAGTTTGGCGATCTGCTATGACTTTGACAGTCGCCGGCAGTCGCCTTAAAAGGCCCTTTAAGCTCTTTTTCTCAGAACAGTAGTTTGATAAATTAGCTGCTTCGTTTAGATTGGATTTACAGTATGGAAGCTGGCCCTTTGGCCCACCGTGTCCGTGCTGTCCATTGATCACACGAGTTCAATGTTAACCCACTTTCTCATCCACTTCCGAGACACGAGGAGCAATTTTACAGAGGCCAATTATTCTGCACTCTGTATCTTCCCTTTTGGTCAATCTATTGTATTTGAGTTTGACTTGATTGTATTTTCGTATGATCTGATCTGTTTGGATAGCATAACATAACATTAAAAAACATAAATCTAATGTGGCAGCACGGTGGTGCAGCAGGTAGAGAGTGGCTGCCAGAGTTGTGGGTTCGATCCTGACCTCGGGTGCTGTCTGTGTGGAGTTTGCATGTCCTCCCTGTTACCACGTGGGTTTCCTCCGGGTGCTCTGGTTTCCTCCCACGTCTCAAGGACGTGGAGGTTAGAAGGCTAATTGGCCCTCTGTAAATTGCCCCTAGTATGTAAGGAGTGGGTGAGTAAGTGATATAACATAGAACTAGTGGACTAAGTGGGCCGAAGGGCCTGTTTTCATGCTGTATCTCTAAACTTAAACTAAACTTTTGGATAAACACAACGTGCTGGAGTAACTCAGCAGGTCAAGCAGCATCTCTGGAGAACAAGAGTGGGTGACGTTTTGGTTCGGGTCTGAAGGTGGAGGGGGGTGAACTGGAGGTAAGAAGAGGCCAGGACAAAGCAGGGCCGGCACCAGATGATCAAGGATGGGTGGAGCCCACAATGGCCCATTGTTGGGCGGGGACGAGGTGATAACAAAGGGATACAAGGATGCGAACAGTGGAACTAGTGGGATGACTCGGATGGGGGAGGGGATTAGGGAATGCAAGAGTCACTTGAAATTAGAGAAATCAATGTTCATACCATTGGGTTTAATATGGGAGGAAACTGGAGCACCTGGAGGAAACCCACGCGGTCACAGGGAGAATATGCAAGCTCCACACAGACACGACCCGACACTGTATTCACTGGAATTTAGAAGGATGAGAGGGGATCTAAAATAAATAATCTAAAATTATTCAGGGATTGGACTGGCTAGATGCAGGAAAAATGTTCCCGATGTTGGGGGAGTCCAGAACCAGAGATAACAGTTTAAGAATAAGGGGTAGGCCATTTAGGACTGAGATGAGGAAAACCATTTTCACCCAGAGAGTTGTGAATGTGTGGAATTCTCTGCCACAGAAGGCAGTGAAGGCCAATTCACTGGATGTATTCAAGAGAGAGTTGGATTTAGCTCTTAGGGCTAACGGAATCAAGGGATATGGGGAGAAAGCAGGAATGGGGTACTGATTCTGGATGATCAGCCATGATCATATTGCATGGCGGTGCTGGCTTGATGGGCCGAATGGCCTTACTCTTGCACCAATTTTCTATGTTTCTACGTATATGACATGAGGATCGAATCCGGGTCTTTGGCACTGGGCCAAAGTCCACCAGCTGTGTCAATGTGTCGCCTTACTGTGCTTCAGATTTTCGTAATGCAGGAGTGGGGTTCCGGCCTATGGTCTTCACTCTGGCTTTTAACTTGCGTTGTCCACAACTAGTCCGTCTCGAAACTCTGCCTCGTTTTGCAATTCAAACAATTATCCCATTATTGTTGATGAATCAAATCTACCATGTCCTCACATGAGGAGGATAAAGTGGTTTGCAGTTGCTTTGGCCTTTGAAGATTTACTGCAAAGCATCCACAGAGAGAATGGGAAAACTGTTTAGTTTCAGTTTATTGTCACGTGTACCGAGGTACAGTGAAAAGCTTTTGCTGCGTGCTAACCAGTCAGCAGAAGGACAATACATGATTGTAATCAAGCCATCCACCGTGTACATGATCAGGGAATAACATGAATAACACTTAGTGCAAGATAACGTCCAGTAAAGTCCGATCAAAGGTACTTGGTACTCCAATGAGCAGTTGCTCAGGACCGCTCTCTAGTTGGTGATGGGATGGTTCAGTTGCCTGATAATAGCTGGGAGAAGCTGTCTCTGAATCTGGAGGTGTGCGTTTTCACACTTCTGCACCTCTTGCCTGATGGGAGAGGGGAGAAGAGGGAGTGACCGGGGTGAGACTCATCCTTGATGATGCTGCTGGCCTTGCCGAGGCAGCATGAGGTATAAGTGGAGTCAATGGAAGGGAGGTTGGTTTTGTGTGATGGTCTGGGCTGCTTCCACAATTCTCTGCAATTTCATGTAGTCCTACAAACATTCCCAAACCATCCTGTCATGCATCCTGATAAAATGCTTTCTACAGCGCATCTGTAGAAGTTGGTGAAGGTTGTTGGGGGCATGCCGAACTTCATAAGCCTTCTAAGGAAGTAGAGGCGTCAGTGCGATGTCTTGGCCATTGCTTCAATATGAATGGTAGAACTTCGCAAATGAGGTTGGGGCTTAGATTCACTTTTAAAAAGCTGTGGTTATTTTGATGCAATGGTGTAGATGTTTTGGTCTTTCCATATAAATCAAGAACTGCAGATGCTGGTTTAATACATAAAATTACACCAAGTGCTGGAGTAACTCAACAGGTCAGGCAGCATCTCTGAAGAACATGGATTGGTAAAATTTCAGGTCTAGTCCCTTCTTCGGACGGATTGTGCAGTGAAGAGGGAGATGAAAGCTGGAAAGGGGAGAGGCAGGACAAAGCATGACAGGTAATAGGTTAACATCAGGTGGGGGGGGGGGGGGGGAGGGGTTTATAGGCAGAACGTTGGAATAAAGGCCAGAGATAAGAATAATAGGTGTGAGACGGGTTTGAAGAGTCACAGATTGTAAAGCCAGGGGGAGGAAAGTAGCAAGAGAGGAGGAATAGGTGGGACTCATGCTGGGTTATAGGAGAGGGAAGGGGGGTGGATGAAGGGGACGGGGATTTAGGGGGGTTAGTTAGAGGTTACCTAAAAGTGGAGAATATAATATACCGTTGGGTTGTGAGCTATGCAAGTGGAATATGAGGTGCTGCTCCTCCACTTTGTGTGTGGCGTCACCCTGCCAATGGAGGTGGCATCTAATATTCCAGGAGATCGTTGGTCGACATGGACTCAATGGGCCGAAGGGCCTGTCTCCACGCTGCATCTTTAAAACAAACTAAACATATAAGAGACACTACAAAAATAAACAGACAAAGTGCTGGAATAATTCAGTGGGCCAGGCAGCATCTCTGGGAACATGGAAAAGGGGACGCTTCAGGTCGAGACCCTTCTCCAGACTTGGTGCAAGGGGTAGATAAGCAGATTTCCTTGTGGACCCAAGGAACGGCAGATGCTGGTTTCCAAAAAAAGACACAAAGTGCCAGCGTAACTCAGCGGGTCAGGCAGCATCTCCACCGAACATGGATAAGGGACGATTGAGTCTGAAAAAAGGGTCCCAACCTGAATCATCACCTATCCATGTTCTCCAGAGATGCTGCCTGACCCGCTGAGTTACTCCAGCACTTTGCGATTAAATATATACTTGGTGCAAGCAAAGGGGTGTAGTCGGAGTGAAGTAGGTCACAGCAGTGTCTGTGTACGTATATTGTGGCAATCCATTTCTACGCTGGGAGACACTTCACCCTGAATAAAACCACAAGTCTGAACTTCTCAGAAAACAAACGTACTCGACTGCGTGCAGTGTGAGCGTCTCTCAGCATTGAGGGACTGAACAAATAGCCTACTTTTTTTTCCGCTTAGGGATACAGCGTGGAAACGGGCCCTTTGCCCACTGAGTCCCACACACTAACACCATCCGACACACCAGGGACAATTTACATTTTAACCAAGCTAATTAGCCTGAAAAAGCGTTGGAACGTGAGAGGAAACCGAAGCACCTGGAGAAAACACTCTCGGTTCTCGGGGAGAACACACAAACTCCGTACAGACAAGCACCCGTAGTCAGGGTCGAACCCGGGTCTCTGGCGCTGCAATGCAGCAACTCTACCGCTGCGCCACCGTGCCGCCACAGGCACTGTCTGTGTACCGCCTCACCAACAATACTTCCTGCATCAGGAGACCTCGCAGACCATCTTGCTAATCTGAACTTCCTGACCACAAGCTTTCCAAGAAAAAGAGTATTTCCTCTCATGACGTGGTGACTCACAAAGAACTATATCTTTTCGTAACTGGAGGAAAATAATTTACAAGCATGTGGATTCTTTTAGCGGTGATCAACATGACCGTTTTAACTCTCCTTCCCATTCCCGCACTAACCTTTCTGTCCTGGGCCTCCTCCATTCTAGAGTGAGGCCACACACAAACTGGGGGGAGCAGGCCCTTCGGCCCACCGAGTCTGTGCCAACTGCACCAGTCCCCTCAATCAGTATTCCACAAACAACATTGACATAAAGTGCTGGAGTAACTCAGCGGGTCAGGCAGCATCTATGGAGAACACGGATAGAAGACGTTTTGGGTTGGGATGCTTCTTCACACTTCAGATTCCAGTTTGAAGAAGAATCCCGACCCCCAAACTTCACCTATCCATGTTCTCCAGAGATGCTGCCTGACCCACTGAGTTATACCAGCACTTTGTGTCTTTTTTTTGTAAACCAGCCTCTGCAGTTCCTTGTATCTTCATCCCCCAAACATTATGACTGCCATTTGTTGGTGATTACATCCACAACAATAATCCATAAGTGCACCATAGGTTTCAAGATCTTTTTCGACATTCAGAGGATGTGAGCAAATGTGCATGCTTTCACAGTCAAGAGTGTTTAATCGTCAAATGCATTGAGAAATGGAACAATGAATTCCTTACTTGCAGTGGCACAACATGCCCGTAAACACAATACACACAGATCATATCTAATAACAAGATTCAATAAGTTTCAACTATAATACTTGTGCAAAACTCCCCCAACTCTCCCTCAATCAAAGACAGTCCACAGATGTTAATTGTTAGGTTTAGTGTTGTGTCATATTCAAGAGCCTGATACGGTATTTGTTGTTAAGAAGCATTACTCCAGCACTTTTTCTTTTTTTTTGTAAACCAAGAACTGCTTTTCCTTGTCGACAAGAAACGTCATCTATCCATGTTCTCCAGAGATGCTGCCTGACCCGCTGAGTAACTCTGGCACTCGTGACCTTGTGTCTATGATTGTCAAACGTGGTGGTCACGGTATTCGGACTCCTGTACCTTCTTCCCGATGGCATGAGTGAAATGAGAGTGTGGCCAGGGTAGTGTGGGTCTCTGATGATGATGGGTCTCTTTTTCAGACAGCGCCTCCTGTAGATCCTTTTGATGGTGGGGTGGTCAGTACCCATGATGGACTTGGCAGTCTCCACCACTTTTTGTAATCTCCTTCGTTCCTGGGAGCTTAGTTTTAGTTTAGAGATACAGCGCGGAAACAGTCAGCCTACCGAGTCTGTACCGACCAGCTATCCCCGCACATTGACATAATCCTACACACACTAGGAGCAATTTATATTTACACCAAGCCAATTAACCTACAAACCTGTACGTCTTTGGAGTGTGGGAGGAAACCAAAGATCTCGGAGAAAACCCATGCAGGTCACGGGGAGAACGTACAAACTCCAAACAGACAGCACCCGTAGTCAGGATCGAACCCGAGTCTCTGACGCTGTAAGGCAGTAGCTCTACCGCTGTACCACCATGCCACCCATTGCCAAACCAAGCCATGATGCAACCAGTCAATATGCTCTCGACTGCATGCATACCTGTGGTGCATATTCATCAACACACGGAAGCTTCTCCATTTTCTAAAGAAGTAGAGGCATCGATGGGGACATCAGTACCTGTGTAGGAAGGAACTGCAGATACTGCTTTACATCAAAGATAGGCACAAAATGCTGGAGTACCTCAGCGGGTCAGGCAGCATCTCTGGAGAAAAGGAGTAGGTGACATTTTGGGTCAAAACTCTTTTTCAGACTGAAAGTGAAGGGGAAAGGAAACTGGAGGTGTGAAAAGAGAACAAATTAGAACCGGCACCCACGATCAAGGAAAGGTGGAGCCCACAATGGTCTATTGTGGGCTGTGGAAGAGGTGATGACGAAGGGATGTATGGATGCGAACAATGGAACTGGCAGGACAAAGAGGGTGGGGGAGGGGCAGAGAGAGAGAGAGGGAATGCAGGGGTTGATTGAAGTTAGAGAAATCAAGTCATACCACTGGGTTGAAAGCTGCCCAAGAGAAATATGAGGTGCTGTTCCATTAATTTGTGTATGGCCTCACTCAGTGGAGGAGGCCTTGGGCAGAAAAGTCAGTATGGGTGTGGGAAAGGGAGGTCAAATGTTTGGCAACCGGTTGATTACGTAGGCCAAGGTGGGCTGAGTATGGGTGTGATGGACTGGGCTGTGTAATTATATAAGTTTGACTTATGAGGCACCAACAATAATCATTTCCCATCATTATTTTAGTTTAAAGACACAGCGCGGAAACAGGCCCTTCGGCCCACTGAGTCCGCACCGACCAGCGATCCCCACACATCAACACTGCCCTACCCACACCAGGGACAATTTTACATTTATCTCAAACCAATTAACCATACAAATCTGTATGTCGCTTGGAGTGTGGGAGGAAGCAGAAAATCTCGGAGAAAACCCACGCAGGTCATGGGGAGAACATACAAACTCCATACAGACAAGCACCCATAGTCAGGATCGAACCTGAGTCTCTGGCTCTGTAAGGCAGCAACTCTACCGCTGGGGGAGGGGGGGAAGCTGCCAGAGGAGGAGGTGAGGCAGGAACGTCAACAAAATTTAAAAGACTTAAAAGTCAAACCCCCTTCGGCCCAACTTGCCCGCACCGACCAACATGTCCCATCTACACTAGTTCCACCTGCCTGCGTTTGGCCCATATCCCTCTAAACAGTCCTATCCATGAACCAGTCCAAATGTTTCTTAAATGTTACAATGGTACCTGCCTCAACTATCTCCTCCGGCAGCTCGTTCCATACACCCGCCACCCTTTGTGTGAAAAGGTTATCCCTTTTGGACAGGTACATGGATAGGAAAGGTTTAGAGAGATATGGGGACAAACGCGGGCAGGTGGGGCTAGTGTAGATGAGGCATCGTGGTCGGCGTGGGCAAGTTGGGCCGAAGGGCCTGGTTCTGTGCTGTGTGACTCTCTGTCTAACTGGCGCGTTAACACTGCTGCTTTCATTACGGCTCGTTGCACTGCAGTGGAGTTTGAACGGTGGGGGCGGGGGGGGAGGGGATGAAAACATTTGCACATTATTGCTCCCCGATGACGCAGTTGTTACAAGATCAATTTGGACCGTGAATGGAGCTGAAGAAACGTTTCTGACTGCTCATTCAGACGGATGCACACGCAGGTCCTCCAGTAAGGAGCACAGTCCCACTACAGTACTGCATTCATCACCAGCAGAGGGCTACTCGTTTGCTCATGTTTACTTTTGTAGCTGGCTGCCTTTGACAGGGATACATTGTGCCTTTGAGAGGCGTTTAGGTGTATTATTGTCACGTGTACCGGGGTACAGTGAAAAGCTTTGTTTTGCATGTTATCCTTAGTTTAGTTTATTGTCACGTGCACCTAGGTACACTGAAAACATTCTTGCGCGCTAACCAGTCAGCGGAAAGGCTAAACATGATTATAATTGAGCCATCTGCGATGTATAGATACATCATAAAGAGAATAGCGTTTAGTGCAAAATAAGGTCCAGTAATTTCCGATTAAAGATAGTCTGAGGGTCTCTAGTGAGGTGGATAGTCTCCAGTTGGTGAAAGTATGATCAGTTGCCTGATAATGGCTGGGAAGAAACTGTCCCTGAATCTGGAGGTGTGCATTTTCACACTTCTGTACCTCTTGCCTGATGGGAGAGGGGAGAAGAGGGAGTGACCGGGGTTAGACTCGTCCTTGATTATGCTGGTGGCCGAACAGATCGGATATACCACACATAAATGCAATCAAGCCAAACTCGTGTACAACAGGGAGAGCGAGGGGAAAGATACAGAGTGCAGCAAAACAGTTTAACTTTATTATTGTCATGTGTACTAAGTTACAGTGAGAAGCTTTGTTTTGCACGCTATCCTAACAGTTCAAATATACCATACATAGATACGATCAAGTCAAACTCAGGTACAATAGGTAGAGCAAAAGGGAAGATACAGATGTAGGATATAGTAATATGTTGACACAAGGAACTGCAGATGCCGATTTATACTGAAGATAGACACAAAGTGCTGGATTAACTCAGTGTGTCAGGCAGCATCTCTGAAGACCATGGATAGGCAACATTTTGGGTCGAGACCCTTCTTCAGATTGATTTTGGGTCGGGGCCCTTACAATGTACATAATACTATACATAAATACAGTCAAGCCAAACTCAAGTACAATAGGTATAGCAAAGGGGAAGATAGAGAGTGCAGAATATAATTCTCAGCATTGTAGCGCGTCAGTTCCAGAGACAAAGTCCAATGCCCGCAATGGGGTAGAGGTGAATCAGACAGAGGGGAAGGTGCTGTCCCTGAGTCTGGTGGTGCCAATCAAGCCAAACTCAAGTACAATAAATAGGTAAAGCAACGGGGAAGATCTGAAGTGCAAACTATCGTTCTCAGCAATGTAGTGCATTAACTGCAGAGTCAAAGTCCGATGTTTCGTCTGCAGTGCTGTAATGTGCACCACATGTGCGTCTTGGAGGGTGTGGGGTTGAAAATGTGGAAGAGATCAGGCTGCTTGGTTTATTTTTCCAGGTCGGACTGTGGGCCCAGTGTGGTTGTGCATGGAAGTCTTTCTTCATCCCAAACACATTTTTCCTGCTACATTGGCACAGAACAGATGGGACCTTTATTTACTGTTTTTCAGTCGGTGCAAAGTAGCTCAGACAGTGCTTGTTTATTTTGCCGGGTACACGAGCAAGGTTTACGCTTGCTATTTCTGCTTTTCCTTCCTCACGAGAGGCAGAGATAGGGTAGACAGTCAAAACCTTTCTCCCAGGGTGGAAGTATCAAATACTGGAGGGCATAGCTTTAAGGTGTGAGGGGCAATGTTTAGAGGAGATGTGCGGGGCACGTTTTTTTTACACCGAGGGTGGTGGGTGCCTGGAACGCGCTGCCAGGGGTGGTGGTGGAGGCAGATACAACAGTGGCATTTGAGACTTGTGGATGGGCACATGGATAAGCAGGGATTGGAGGGAAATGGATTAGGTGCAGGCAAATCGCAGTTGGTCTTGGCATCATGATCGGCACAGACATTGCGGGCCAAAGGGCCTGATTTGTAAACCAGTATCTGCAGTTCCTTGTCTCTCCACTGAAACCAATATGATTGACTTGACATAACAGGATTATCTTGCTGATGTTTGAATAACGAGAGGTGAAGATTTTTTTTGGGGGGAGAAGGTAAAACTGGGTCGTGCAGCGCTGGGGAACGATCTGGTTGGAGGCTGTGGAGGGCAGACAGCCGGAAGTGATAAACTCAGAAATAGACTGCGAGACTATGGCCTGCTCCTCATCTGTGGGGTCATGGTCCAAGGATAAATAGGGGAGGGTCTCGACCCAAACATCACCCATTCCTTCTCTCCAGAGATGCTGCCTGTCCCGCTGAGTTACTCCAACATTTTGTGTCTCTTTTTTAATAACGAGAGTTCCTTGTTTCTACCTTCTTTATCATAAATTCTACTTGAAGAAGAAAATACTTAGATAATTAGAAAAGTCACCCATTCCTTCTCTCCAGAGATGCTGCCTGTCCCGCTGAGTTACTCCAGCATTTTGTGTCTATCTTACATTAACATTGATACGGCAAAGAGCATTGAGCCACTATATAAAAGGATCACAGTTGGTCGAACCCAAGTAAGGCAGATACATAATGTGAAGTTTAATTGCCTTTCAATTGACATAACAATTGGCATAATTCAAAATCTACAGTGCTGTTGTTGTCAAATAACACTGAAGACCTTAATATGTCTGCGTTGCATGTAAAACAAGAAGTCTGAGGAGCCATAAAAGTCAATATAACCTCAAAGCGTCATTCACATTTCACAGTGCCCCATGATGCCTTTGCTTGTTGACCTTTCCAGGACAGATGGGAGTGCTCTCCCCCCCTCAGTACATTTTGTGTACCGCCGAAGCGTGGCAAGAGTTTAAATCCATCTCGACAAACCGCATCAATGTCAATTACCTCACAAAACTGGCACTGGTGTGAAAGGGAGTCTCGCTTTGTCAGTGAGGATTCAGTCACGGAAATCAGGAGGCTCAAGCAAAATAACAGAGAGACGAGGGGGAAGAGAGGGGGGGGGGAGAAAAGAGAGGGGAGGAGGAAAGGGGGAGAGGAGAAGAGGGAGGGGGAGAGAGGGGGAGAAGAGGAGAGAGCGAGGGGGGAGAGAGGGGGGGAGGAAAAGAGAGAGAGGGGGGAGAAGAGAGAGGGAGGGGGGGAAGAAAAGAGAGGGAGGGGGGAGGAAAAGAGAGGGAGGGGGAGGGGGGAGAAGAGGGGGGAAAGAGAAAAGAGGGAGGCAGAAGAGAGGGGAGCAGAGACGAGGGAGGAGAAGGAAGAGAGAGGGAGGAGGGTGGAGAGAGAAGAGAGGGGGGAGAGTAGTGAGGGGGAAGGAGGGAAGAGAGGGGGAGAGAAGAGGGCGAGGGAGGTGGAAGAGAAAAGAGACGGGGGGGAAGAGAGACAAACAGAGACAGGGAGAGACAGAGACATACACAAGGAGCTGCAGATGCTGGAACTTTGAGCAGAATATGTAACAGGATGCCTGGATTAGTGGGTATTAGCTACAAGGAAAAGGTGTGCTGACTTGGATTGTTTTCTCTGGAACCCTGGAGGTTGAGGGGAGACCTGATCAAAGTATATAAAAATTCTGAGAGGCATAGATAGGGTAGACAGTCGGAACCTTTTCCCCAGGGCAGTTGTATCAATTACAAGAGGGCATAGGTATGAAATGAGAGGGGCAAGTGTTATTTTTGCAGAGAGGGCGGTGGGTGCCTGGAATGTGCTGCCTATGTGGAGTTTGCACGTTCTCCCTCTGATCCGAGTGGGTTTCCTCCGGGTGCTCCGGTTTCCTCCCACATCCCAAAGACGTGCGGATTTGTAGGTTAATTGGCCCTCTGTAAAATCGCCCCCAGTGTGTAGGGAGTGGATGAGAAAGTGGGATAACGTAGAACTAGTGTCAACGGGTGATCGATGGACTTGGTGGGCAATGGAGCTCGGAGTGAAATAAATCCACACACTAAATCCACGCAGCAAAGCAAACAAGAACACACACACACACACTGCTTCCACTGCTTGTCATGGGGTCAAGTGAGTAGGAGGAGGATGGTTTGGGCCGGGTTACAGGGCTGTGAGTGTCCAGGGTAGTGGGCCTGGATGGTGTGATCCATCCATCGGCCCCACTGGCCATGGAGCAGGAAGAGTGCGCTCCGGGGCTGTGGGTGGGTGGTCCCGACCTGCTGCATCCACCGTAACATCTGGGCTACAGATAGAGGCATCTGCGAGCTGTTGTTGCAGCTTCTCAAACACACCGATTGGTACTGAGGGCTGGTGGCAGCGAGGTTTTACAGACGTAAATGTTGATTGATTGATTGATTGAATGATACAGCATTTTGGCCCACCGAGTCTATGCTGACCATCGATCACCCGTTCATGCCGGTTCTATGTGGAAGCATGGAACTGCAAATGCTGGTTTACAAAAGAAGGCACAGAATGCCAGAGTAACTCAGAGGGTCAGGCAGCATCTCTGGACAACGGATAGGCAATGTTTTGGGATGAGACCCTTCTTCAGACTGATCTTCAGTCTCGAAACGTCACCGATCTATGTCCTCCTGAGAACTCAGTGCACAGTTACTTGTGCACATTGTGTCTTCCACACTGGTTCAATATCATCCCACTTTCTCATCCACTCCCTACACTCGAGGGGCAATTTACAGAGGGCCAATTAACCTATGAACCTGAACGTTGTGTGAGGAAACCAGAGTACCTGGAGGAAATTCACACGGCCACATGGAAAACGTACAAACTCCGCACAGACAGCACCCGAGGTCAGGATCGAACCCGGGTCTCTGGCGCTGTGAGGTAGCAGCTCTAGTGGTTGTGCCAATGTCCTTATCACAGGACGATGTTCAGCACCAAATAATAAACTTTAAACCTCAGGCAGTGGCAAAGCTACTAGAGGAGCAAGATGAACCATTCCGTCGAAATCGCCAATACTGAAGTGTAGTCCACGCAAAGGACCGTAACGTCCGCCATTTTAGTAGGCAAAACCCGCCGTTCGCTCTGCCTCTCGCAGTGTAATCAGTGTTTTGGGGAACAGTGTGTGAGATGATACCATTAAAATGCAGAATATATCTCATCTATCAATTCACAGATTTTTGTTATTTTTCTTTTTAAATGTTTCTGCAAGTTTCTGCCAACTAAAATTGCGCCATGACATACTACGGTTATTAGGGTCGAGTGGTCTATCTTGCTCTGCTCTGTTATCTTTGGGCAGTGGTGAGTGCGTGGAATGTGCTGCCAAGGGTGGTGGTGAAGGTAGATATGACAGGGGTGTTGATGAGACTTCTGGCTAAGCACATGGATGTGCAGGGAGTGGAGGGATATGGATTATATGCATGCAGATAAGTGTTAGTCTTAGCATCACTTTCGGCACAGACATTGTGGGCCGAAGGGCCTGTTCCTGTGCCGTATTGCTATTTGTTCTCTGTTCCGTGTTGAACCAGAGCAAGCGTAAATGGTCGACAATGGGTTTGTTTCCAAGCTGTCTCTCGAAACGAAGCCAAAAATATTTGTCCATCATTGGCCAAATAGTAAATAATGTGATAATGTATGTAGAATATATGGGGGAAATTAATATTGATAATAGGGTGGATTACATCAGGAAGCTGTTGATTTAGTTTCTCAATAGGTGGGTTTGATTCAGGAGATTTTGTTTTGTTTAGAGATACAGCATGGAAACAGGCCCTTCGGCCCACCGAGTCTACACCAACCATCGATCACCCATTCGCACTAGTTCCATATTATCCCACTTTCACAAGTTCACAAGTTATAGGAGTAGAATTAGGCCAGTCGGCCCATCGAGTCTACTCTGCCATTCAATTATGGCTGATCTCTGCCTCCTAATCCCATTTTCCTGCCTTCTACCAATAACCCTTGACACCCATTCTAATCAAGAATTTGTCTATCTCTGCCGTAAAAATATCCACTGTTTCGGCCTTCACAGCCCTCTGTGGCATTGAGTTCCAAGTATCTTCCCTTTAATACCATGGGCTCTCATCTTCCCTGGGCAAGGTGGGCCCAAGTATACTGGCACAGCTGGTAGAGCTGTTTTACATCCACTCCTTGCACACCAGGGGCAATCTTACAGAGGGCCAATTAACCTACCAACTTGCACGTCTTTGGAATGTGGGAGGAAACCTGAGCACCCGAATTAAACCCACTGGTAGAACGTGCAAACTCCACACAGACAGCACCCGAGGCCAGGATGAAATCGGGTTCTCCGGCGCTGTGAGGTAGCGGCTCTACCAGGTGCGCCATAATGCTGCCCGCCTTGTACAATCACTGATTACATGCAGTTTGTTCAGAACAATGACGCAAATATATTTTCTCTCAGACTATTTTCTTATCGTCTTCTACTAAATATCTGTACGGTCATATCTGCCTCCCGTGTGACGTGATGTGCTATATGCAGTCTGTCAGAGAGTTTATCGAGATCTATGCTATTTATGATGTTGGTCTCCTGCACGTGATGCCGTGTGGAATTCTCTCCTCCCCCAATTAACAAGTGGGTGCGTTATGTCCAAACATTAGGGCCTGTAAGAAAATAACTGCAGATGCTGGTACAAATCGAAGGTATTTATTCACAAAATGCTGGAGTAACTCAGCAGGTCAGGCAGCATCTCTGGAGAGAAGGAATGGGTGACGTTTCGGGTCGAGACCCTTCTTCAGTCTGAAGAAGGGTCTCGACCCGAAACGTCACCCATTCCTTCTCTCCTGAGATGCTGCCTGACCTGCTGAGTTACTCCAGCATTTTGTGAATAAAGACATTAGGGCCTGATGCAAACATACTGTGAAAGACCAGGATAGAGTGGATGTGGAGAGGATGTTTCCACTAGTGGGAGAGCCTAGAACCGGAGGTCATAACCTCAGAATAAAAGGATGTACCTTTCGGAAGGAGATGAGGAGGAATTTCTTTAGTCAGAGGGTGGTGAATCTGTGGAATTCACTGCCACAGACGGCTGTGGAGGCCACGCCAATGGATATTTTTAAGGCAGAGTTTGACAGATTCTTGATTAGTGCAGGTGTCGGGTTATGGGGAGAAGGCAGGTGAATGGGGTTGAGAGGGAAAGATAGATCAGCCATGATTGAATGGCGGAGTAGGCTTGATGGGCCGAATGGACTAATTCTGCTCCCATTACTTAAAACCGTAAGCCAAAACTGAACACAATACTCCAAGTGTGGCCTCACCAGCGTCTTCTACAACTGTAACATAACATCTGACCGTCTGTACTCAATACCGTGACTGATGAAAGCCAATGTCCCAAAAGCCTTCTTTGCCATTACATCCGTGCCAGGTGAAAAGCCCTACTTACAAAATTCCCAATTTATTTTTCGCACATTCCCTTCAGCACCCCCTAGATTTTACCACACATACCTAGAATGATTTACAGAGGTCAATTAACCTGCAAACCCGCACCTCTTTGGGATGTGAGAGGAAACAGACGCACTCGGAGGAAACCTACATGGGCACGAGGAGAACGTGCAAACTCGGCACAGACAGCGCCCGTGGTCAGGATCGATTGGAGGGGTTGGGCAGCAGCTCTGCCAGCTGTGTCACTTTAACTCTAATCCATCTGCTCCGACCCAGGACGGTTGGAGTGGATTCACTCCATTTCCGATGGATCTTGAATGACCAGGCTAGCCCAGTCGAAATCTCTCCTCATTACAAGTCACCAGCCCTGATGTGTTTGACCCAAACCTCCTTGACCCTGACGTGGAAAGAAGGAACCGCAGATGCTGGTTAATGCACACAAAGGCGTAAAGTGCTAAAGCAACAGCGGGTCAGTCAGCATCTCTGGATGGATAGGTGACATTTCGGATCGGGACGATTCTTCAGACTGATTGTTGATGTACTATCTTCATCTGAGGAAAGGCTGAACTAAGTCCTTGCCTTCACAGAGAAAGGCAGCTGAACTCTCCCTGGTAAATAAAGAACCATGACCATTGTATTCCAGCCAATCTTTATCCTTCACCATTCAACCAAGGGCAGCACGGTGGCACAGCGGTAGAGTTGCTGCCTCACAACTCCAGAGACCCGGTTTTGATCCTGGCTACGGGTGCTGTCTGTACAGAGTTTGTAAGTTCACCCCGTGACGGCGTGATTTTTCTTCGGGTGCTCCAGTTTCCTCCCCCATGCCAAAGACGTCTAGGTTTGTAGGGTAATTTGCTGCAGTAAGAATTGTAAATTGGCCCTAGTGCGTAGGATAGTGCTAGAGTATGGCTATCGCTGGTCAGAACAGACTCGGTGGGCTGAAGGGCCTGTTTCTGCAATGTATCTCTGAACTACACTACACTGCACTACTTAATTGGCGAGTACGCAAGCTAAAACGTTTCACTGGATCCCGGTACACACAGCAGGCCAGGCCAAACCCTGCAACTACGACCCAGTGCCGTCGCCAAGGCAATGGGCCTTTATGGCCAAGATAAGACTCTGTACCCTTAAGAACTTTGAAACCTGAAGGGCACAATTTGGCATCAAAAACGAGCCGACTCTTTGTATGCTGCCTTGGTGAAGTCTACTATTCTTACACTACACTTATCTGTGATTGTGCTTATCTATAGTATGTTTTTTACTGGATTGTGTGCAAGACAGAGTTTAACTGTACCTAGGTTCATGTGACCATACTTGATAATGATAAACCAATGCAAGTACTATAAACTGGAATCATTGTGCTATAATGCTGAGAAATATACTGATCAACCAAAACATTATGACCTGATGAGCCAAAACATTATGACCACCTGCCTAATATGCTGTTGGTCCAATCGCAGTGGACATGTGTGCAATGTATTGTGTATTGTGACACATTCCTCCCGTGACCTCCATTATAATTCTCTGTGACTTGTGCCACAGTAGACCCTCTGTCAGTTTGGACCAGATGGGATAACCTTCGTTGCCCTCAAGCATCGATGAGCCTTGGGCGCCCAACACCCTGTCGCCGGTTTGTGGTTTGTCCCCCCTCGGACCACTGTCGGTAGGTACTCACCACTGCTGACCGGGAGCACCCCACAAGCCTTGCCATTTCAGAGATGCTCTGACCCAGTCGTCTGGCCATAACAATTTGGCCCTTGTCAAAGTCGCTCAAGTCTTTACTCCTGCCCATTTCTCCTGCATCCAACACATCAACGTCAAGAACTGACTGTTCACTTGCTGCCTAATATATCCCAACCCTTGACAGGTGCCATTGTAACAAGATAATCAATGTTATTCACTTCACCTGTCAGTGGTCATAATGTCTTGGCTCATCGGTGTATATTCTGCACTCGGTATCTTTTTCTTCGCTTTATCTTTTTTACTTGAGCATGGCTTGATTGTATTCATGTAAAAAATGATCTGATTTAATTGCATAGTGACGTTTTGGGTCGGGACCCTTCTTCAGACAGACTGCAGTGAGGGGGGAGGGGAAGAAAGCTGGCAGAGAGGTGGGGGCGGGACAAAACCTGGCAAGTGGTAGGTGTAGACAATTGGGGGAGGGGTGGGTTCGATTGGCAGATGGGTGGACAAATCGAGATCTATGCTATTAATTGTAATGAATATGCAATAATTGATCATTTATATCATTGCCGTCTGTTGGATATTGGGAATAACAAGGCTGCCATGCATCCTTCGTTGCAACAGCGGCACGGTGGCGCAGAAGTAGAGTTCTTGCCTTACAGCGCCAGAGATCCAGGATCGATCCTCATTATGGCAGCTGTCTGTACGGAGTTTTCATGTTCTCCCTGTGACCGCGTGGGTTTTCTCCCGGTGCTCCACTTTCCTCCCACATTCCAAAGACGTGCAGTTTTGCAGGTTAATTGTCTTCTGTTAAAGTTGTCACTAGAGTGTAGGATAGAACTACTGCACAGGTGATCATTGTTCATCGTGGACACGGTGGGTTGAAGGGCCTGTTTCCACGATGTATCTCTAAAATAAGCTGAACTAAACCAAACACCAGTAATCACACTTCAAGAAGAGCAAATATTGCATTGAACATACCCTAGGTTTATGAAAGTTATCGTATGAATCCATATACTTCCTTATATAGTTTAGTTTAGAGATATAGCATGGAAACAGGCCCTTCGGCCCACCGAGTCCGCATCAATCCTACACACACTAGGGACAATTTACACATAGACCAAGCCAATTAACCTACAAACCTGTACATCTTTGGAGTGTGGGAGGAAACCAAAGATCTTGGAGAAAACCCACGCAGTCTCTGGGAGAACGTGCAAACTCTGTACAGACAGCGGCCGAGTCGGGATCGAACCCGGGTCTCCTGCACTGTAAGGCAGCAACTCTTCTGCTGTGCCACCGTGGCCGAACCTACTAATAGCAGGTAGCAATAAACTCTTTACATGTACCAATTCTTGAATCAAGAAGTCATGATACAGCCATCAGGCTTTGAACACTACAACCTCCAAATAAACTCTGAACCATATAGACTTGGGGGCATGGGTTTTGTCTTTTTGCACTATTATTGTTTGTTTTGTTTTATGCATGTGCATATGTATATACATGCGTATACACCCACCCACACACACACACACACACGTGTGTGTATATTTAGTATAAGAAGATAACTACAGATGTTGGTACAAATCGAAGGTATTTATTCACAAAAAGCTGGAGTAACTCAGCAGGTCAGGCAGCATCTCGGGAGCACTTCAACTCCCCCTCCTATTCCCAGTCTGACCTTTCTGTCATGGGCCTCCTCCAGTGCCATAGTGAGGCCCACCGGAAATTGGAGGAACAGCACCTCATATTTCGCCTGGGCAGTTTGCAGCCCAGTGGTATGAACATCGACTTCTCCAATTTTAGATAGTTCCTCTGTCCCTCCCGTCCCCTCCTCCTTCCCAGATCTCCCTCTACCTTCCTGTCTCCACCTATATCCTTCCTTTGTCCCGCCCCCCTGACATCAGTCTGATGAAGGGTCTCAACCCGAAACGTCACCCATTTCTTCTCTCCCGAAATGCTGCCTGACCTGCTGAGTTACTCCAGCATTTTGTGAATAAATACCTTCGTTCTGTGTGTATATATATATATATATATATATGTGTGTGTGTGTGCGTATATACGTGCGTGTACATATATGCGTGGGTGTATGTATATATAGAACTTTTCATTTTTTATATTGTTTGCAGAGTACTATGTTTACATATTCTGTCGTGCTGTTGCAAGTAAGAATTTCATTGTTCTGTCTGGGACATCTGACCATAAAATGCTCTTGACTCTTGATGTGCGTGGATGGGTTCATTGCAGTCGGAGGTTTTTATGATGTGAGGAGTTGGAGCGTGCGTGCCACCCGGAGTTCACAATCAAAAACGGATCCCTCGCGGCAAACCATTAACGCATTTTTCAGCTCCATTGATCTCAATAGAAAGCAAAGTAGAAGGCAATGGAAAATGGGTTATCGGCCATCAAAGTCCAGTGGCACTCTCTTCATGTCACGAGTAGTTAGGCCTATTTCATACTCCCACATCCCCAATAAAAAAGCCGGTATTTCTTTATTCCCTATCCCATGAAAATAACTTTAAACAAAAACTCCGTGCCTGCCAGCATTCTTTCACATCACAAAACAAATGGGAATAGTCGAGTGATTTTTGTTCTTCACTCCCTCGCTAAATTAACCATATTATTTGCCTTCTCTAAAAATAAAACTGCAAGGGTAGGATGTGCTTTTGCAGTTAGCTCGATGGATTCGTAAACTAAAGGCCTGGACGAACATCCTAGAGGCCAAAGTTCAAACCCCATTAAGCTGGAAAGGGTGCAGAGAAGATTTACGAGGACGTTGTCTGGACTCGAGGGCCTGAGCTATAGGGGGAGGTTGTGCAGGTTAGGACTTTATTTCCTTGGAGCGCAGGAGGTTGAGGATGATTTTACGGAGGTGTACAAAATCATGAGGGGAATAGATAGGGTGAATGCAGACTTTTATCCAGGGTAGGGGAATGAAGAACCAGAGGGTACAATTTAAGGTGTGAGGGGAAAGACTTACTAGGGACCTGAGGGGCAACTTTTTCACTTAGAAGTTGTTGAGTATATGAAACAGTCTCAGTGGAGGTAGTTGAGGCAGGTACTATAACTGAATGTAAAAGACATTTGGACAAATACATGGATAGGAAAGGTTTAGAGGGATTTAGTGGCCAAATGCAACAGCCTCCTCTATGGCGCACCCTCAAAAATCATCAGTAAACTTCAATACATTCAAAACTCCGCTGCCCGTCTACTCACCCACACCCCGATCCGTGACCATATCACCCCCGTCCTTTACAAACTCCACTGGCTCCCCATCCCCCAGAGAATCCAGGACAAAATCCTCCTCATGACCTACAAAGCCCTCCATAACCTGGCCCCATCCTACCTGACCGACCTCCTCCACAGGCACACTCCCACCTGCACCCTCCGCTCTGCTGCTGCCAATCTCCTATCCCCCCACATCCGGACCAAACTCAGATCCTGGGGGGACAGGGCTTTCTCCATCGCTGCTCCCACCCTATGGAACTCACTACCCCAAACCGTCAGAGACTCCTCCACACTCACCACATTCAAAACATCACTGAAGTCTCACCTGTTCAGTACTGCCTTCAACCACTGAAGGTCACCTCACCTTCTGTCTCCTTTCTCTGTTCGTTTACTTGTTTATCTATTTATTCACTTCCCTATGTTCTCTAAATCCCTGTAAAGCGTCTTTGAGTGTATGAAAAGCGCTATATAAATGTAATGCATTATTATTATTATTAAATGCGAGCAGGTGGGGCTTGTGTAGATGGTGCATGTTGGCTGGCATGGGTGTTGGGCAGAAGGGCCTGTTTCTCTGCTGAATGACTGTATAACTCTAAGTCTCTAGTCCCTGACTTTAAGGACCATGTTGGTGTGATGCAGCTTGCTTTGTCTTAACTTTGGGACGTCCTGCGAGCAAGACCAATAAGTCAAGTCAGAGGGTGGTTAATCTGTGGAATTCTTTGCCACAGAAGGCTGTGGCGGCCAAGTCAGTGGATATTTTTAAGGCAGAGATAGATAGATTCTTGATTAGTGCAGGTGTCAGGGGTTATGGGGAGAAGGCAGGAGAATGGGGTTAGGAGGGAGAGATAGATCAGCCATGATTGAATGGTGAGGTAGACTTGATGGGCTGAATGGCCTGATTCTGCTCCTATTACTTATGACCCTATGACCACAAAATGGGGGAGAGAAATTGCTGGATTAGAACCCTTGGTTTAGTTTGGTACAAAGAATGGTTCAGATCTTCCTTCTGAAATGACTTATTGCGTTCCTGCTCTGAGAGGAGAGGAAGTTCCAAGCAGAATATGATCCTGTGTTAGATTTGAGATTGTGGTTGGAAAGTTTACATTTTTGTGAATTTGTTTTGCAACTCTGCTGTAGCTGCCAGTTCTCTCCCTTTGTGCCATTCCTCCTCTTTCCCATTTCTCCATCGGTAAACTATGTAAGTGTCATCGTGCCATACAACACGCAAACAGACCCTTAGGCCCAACTCGTCCTTGCCTACCAAGACGCCCTATCCAAATTATTCTGCTTTACCCGTGTTTGGCTCTTATCCTCTAAACCTATCCTATCCATGCACATATATTTTATATGTTACAGTACCTGCTTCAACTACCTCCTCTGTTTCATTTACCCACCACCCTCTGTGTAAGAACGCTGCCCCTCAGGTTCCTATTAAATTTTTCCGCTCTCACCTTAAACCTATTTCCTCTAGTTCTTGATTCCACTGCGATCCTCCAGCACTTTTTCCTTTGCTGGGTAAAATATTCAGTGCATTCGCCCTATCTATTCCCCTCATGATTTTACCCTCCTCTACAAGGTCACCCCTCAGCCTCCTGTGCTACAAGGAATAAAGTCCGAGCTCATAAGTTATAGGAGCAGAATTAGGCCATTCAGCCCATCAAGTCTCATCATCATCATCGTCATCGGCGGTCACTCGAAGCGAGTATGACTGTCCTCTCCATAGAGCACGCCTGTGCGTGATTTTGTTTAACGTGGGGAGACTGGTGCACAGACAGCCACCACACGGTCCTTGACAGATCTGGGTCAGGATCCAGTGGCATGGAATCCAAGACGACCGGGGACCCTTTTCTGCTGCAGCCTTCATCCGCCTTCCCAGCCGTTGTGACGCTCCGCTAAAGTCAGCCATCATCCTTCGACTGTTCCACCGTTGAGGTCTTGGTCAGATTGCTCTTTGTCAGGGACCTCCCCCTCGACCTTACCGCCATGGTTGACCCTACCAGGAGCATAGCTCCAGACAGCATCACTCTCAGGATCTCAGGACCACACAAACCTCTCCACCACGACAAGGTGACAATCCACAGAATCCATCGTCATTCAATCATGGCCAATCTATCTTTCCCTCTCAACCCCATTCACCTCCCCATAATCCTGTACAAATCAAGAACATGTCAAAAATACGCATTGACTTGGCATCCACAGCCTTCTGTGGCAATGAATTCCACAGATTCACCACCCTCTGACGAAAGTAATTCCCCCTCATCTCCTTTCTAAAGGTACGTCTTTTTATTCTGAGGCTGTGGCCTCTGGTCCTAGACTCTCCCACTAGTGGAAAGGTCCTCTCCACATCCACTCTATCCAGGCCTTTCATTGTTCGGTAATTTTCAATTAGATTCCCCCCTTATCCTTCTAAACTGCAGCGACTACAGGCCCAGTGGTGACAAATGTTAACCCAATCATTCCTGGGATTATTCTGGTAAACCTCCTCTGGGCCTTGTCTATTCACCAAATCTTAGTCTACTTTGTTTTAGCACAGTGACAATGGTCAGGATTGCGTATCTATAAACTGGGCTTGGAGGTTTCTAGGACTGTGAAGTCTTTATCTGCCAACTGTTCAAAATACTGGAAAAGGTTAATTTACTGCTGTGTGCTACTGAGGTATGGTCTTGACATGAGCACAGGAACAACATCAAGGCAGAAGAGTGCCTTGAAGGTGAGAGCGTGGCTGGTCTCTGCTGCTTATTTTACAGTATTAACAGTATTAGTATTTACAGTATTAACAGCATAATAAAGAATTAGGTTTACAAGAATGATCCCAGGAATGAGCAGGTTAACCTACAATGAGCTTTTGTTGTCACTGGGCCTGTACTCGCTGGAGTTTAGAAGAATGAGGGGTGGACCTCATTGAAACATACAGAGTAGTGAAAGGCTTGGATAGAGTGGGTGTGGAGAGGATGCTTCCACTAGTGGGAGAGTCTAGGACAAGAGGTTAGAGCCTCAGAATTAAAGGACGTTCTTTTAGGAAGGAGATGAGGAGAAATGTCTTTAGTCAGAGGGTGGTGAATCTGTGGAATTCTTTGCCACAGAAGGCTGTGGAGGCCAAGTCAGTGGATATTTTTAAGGCAGAGATCGATAGATTCTTGATTAGTAATGGTGTCAGAGGTTATGGGGAGAAGGTAGGAGAATGGGGTTTAGGAGGGAGATAGATCAGCCATGATTGAATGGCAGAGTTAACTTGATGGGCTGAATGGCCTAATTCTACTCCTATTGCTTATGAGCTTATAAATCCATTTGTATACATTGGCTTTTCTGAAGATATCAACACAAACCGCTGGGAGACACAGTTGGTACAATTCTCATTTTGTGAGCTGTAATTGTACTTTCTTATGGTTTATTGATTCTATCTTCCTCACTTTTTAAAGGAGACATCTGCAGATGGTGATGTTTTACAGCTTGATGCTTGGTGATTTTATCTCTCAGTTTATGTAAAAGCCGTCATGCTTTCGAGCCGCTCGATTGTCTCAAGATAGTTAATCTTTCGACGCACTTCGTTAACATCTTAAATATTCCATAAATAAATTAGCGAGGGGAGAAAGCTGCCAAAAGCCATCGAAACAGATTGCAAGAGCTTCCATGCAGGTAAAGAGGAAAAGATGACCAAAACTACATAGAACTGTACAGTAATTCTCCAGATTCAAGGACAGTTTCTTCCCAGCTGTTATCAGGCAACTGAACCATCAACAACTAGAGTGGTCCTGACCTCCCATCTACTGTATCTAATTGGAGACCTTTCAACAGTCTTGGACTTTACTTGACTAAACTTGCACTAAACACTATACTCTCTATCCTGTATCTGTACACTGAGGACGGCTCAACGTGTTTTCACTGACTGGATAGCACGCAGTAGAAAAGCTTTTCATTGTCAATTTTCAAGTCAAGTCAATTTTTATTTGTATAGCACATTTAAAAACAACCCACGTTGACCAAAGTGCTGTACATCTGATTAGGTACTAAGGAAAAAAAATGAAACATACAGTAGCACGCAAACAGTTCACAGCGCCTCCTCAATGAGCCTCAAACGCTAGGGAGTAGAAATAGGTTTTGAGCCTGGACTTAAAGGAGTCGATGGAGGGGGCAGTTCTGATGGGGAGAGGGATGCTGTTCCACAGTCTAGGAGCTGCAACCGCAAAAGCGCGGTCACCCCTGAGCTTAAGCCTAGGCCGCGGGATAGTGAGTAGCCCCAAGTCGGCCGACCTGAGGGACCTGGAGTTAGAGAGAGGGGTTAGAAGATTTTTGATGTAGGGGGGGGATTGTCCATTTAGGGCTTGTACACGTGACAACAATAAGCTAAATTAAACTAAACTAACCAAAGGACAGGCCTTTTTGCCCACAATGTGTGTTGAACATGATGCCAAGTTAAATTAATCTCATGTAATAACAATGAACTGCAGATACTAGTTTATACCAAAGAAGGCACAAAGTGCTGGAGTAACTCAGTAGGTCAGGCAGCTTCTGTGAAGAACATAGATAGGTGATGTTTCGGATCGGGTCGCGATCCAAAACGTCACCTATCCATATTCGCCAGTCAAAGTACTCCTCTGTTTGCACGTGATCTATATCCCTTCACTCCCTGCATATCCACGTGCCTATGTAAAATCCTCTCAAACACTACTCTCATATCTACCTCCACCACCACCTCTGGCAGTGCGGTCCAGGCAACCGTTACTTTCTATGTTAAAAAACTTTCCCCGCACATCTCCTCTTTGCCATGCCCCACTCACCTTAACGCTGTGCCCTCTAGTAGAGGTCCACCACCGATTCTCCAGCACCTTAAATCCAGACAGAATTATTAGAGTGTACTAGAAATCCCCCGAAGATGTGACTCCTAGGCCAGGTGAGGCGATCGATGTCGACCTCATTGGGAATCAGCGAGTCGAATTTGCCCCCTGCGGCCGTGGCTGTGGAACTCCAGCCCGGCCCGGCCGGAGCCTGCAGATCCAGTCTCGTAGCCGACTTCCGAGGCCCACCTTCCCGGCAGGTATCTTGCCCCCCCCCCCCCGGCGGCCGAGGTGGAACGTTCCGGTATCGTTGTACCGTTGGTCTCCTCTCGGAGGCCGTGACCTCTGTTGGTCCGGCAAAACGGATAATCCAGAAAGGCTCTGGAACCAGGGGTGCCGGAAAATCAGTGGTGGACCGGTACACTGATCAGCCAAAACATTATGACCACTGACAGGCGAAGTGAATAACATTGATTATCTTGTTACAATGGCACCTGTCAAGGGGTGAGATATATTAGGCAGCAAGTGAACAGTCAGTTCTTGAAGTTGATGTGTTGGATGCAGGAAAAATGGGCAGGAGTAAAGACCTGAGCGACTTTGACAAAGGCCAAATTGTTATGGCCAGACGACTGGGTCAGAGCATCTCTGAAATGGCAAGGCTTGTGGGGTGCTCCCGGTCAGCTGTGGTGAGCACCTACCGACAGTGGTCCGAGGAGGGACAAACCACAAACCGGCGACAGGGTGTTGGGCGCCCAAGGCTCATCAATGCGTGAGGGCAACGAAGGCTATCCCATCTGGTTCGAACTGACAGAAGGTCTACTGTGGCGCAAGTCACAGAAAACTTTAATGGTGGTCACGGGAGGAATGTGTCACAATACACAGTGCATCAGACCCTGCTGCGTATGGGGCTGCACACGGAGGACTAACAGCATATTAGGCAGGTAGTCATAATGGTTTGGCTCATCAGGTCATAATGTTTTGGCTGATCAGTGTACTTAATATTTCCACGCTGGGGAAAAGGTTCTGACTGTCTACCTTATCTTTGCCTCTCATAATTTTATATACTATCAAGTCTTCCCTCAACCTCTGGCGTTCCAGAGAAAACAATCCAAGTTTGTTCACCCTTCCCTGAGATCAAAATAACCTAACGTCCATTAAACCAGCATCCTGCCTCAAATCTCCTTTAAACTTGGTCCCTCTCAACTTAACTTTGCCCCTCTTGCCTTGGTGAAGTCACATCAGGAATTATGGAGCCTGGTACAATCTTCAGACTTCAGATATACAGCGCAGAAACAGGCCGTTTGCCCCACCAAGTCCGCGCCGCCCAGCGATCTACCCGTACTCTCACAGCGCGGGGTGCGGCTCGGCTGCGGGACCTTCCATCGCCCGCGGGGCCTTCCATCGCCCGGTGCGGCTCGGCCGCTGGACTTAACAGTGCCCGGTGCGGCTCGGCCGCGGGGCCTTCCATCGCCCGGCCAGGCTCGGCCATGGGACTTTACATCGCTGGTGCGGCTCGGCTGCAGGACCTAACATCGCCCGGCGCGGCTCGGCCGCGGGACCTAACATCGCCCGGCGCGGCTCGGCCGCGGGACTTAGCAGCGCACGGTACGGCCACAGGGCCTTTCATCGCCCGGCTCGGCCGCGGGACATTTCAGCGCCCGGTGTGGCTCGGCCGCAGGGACTCCCATCCCCTTGCGGGGACTGTGCGGGTCGGTTGGGGACGAGCTGTCTGTCCGTGGGCGTGGGGAAGAGAGTGGTAGTTTTGTTGCCTCCATCACAGTGAGGGGGTGTTTGGAGTCACTGTGATGGACGTTTGTGTTGGGGTCATGTGTCTTGTGTTCTTTTTTTTTTGTGTGACTGCTATGTAATTTCGTTCGGTACCTTGGTACCGAATGACAAATAAAGCTCTGTATTCTCTTGCACTATCCTACATGCCAGGGACAATTTACAATTTTACAGAAGCCAATTCACCTACAAACCTGCATGCCGTTGGAGTGTGGGAGGAAACTGGAGCACCCGGAGAAAACTCACATGGTCACGGGGAGATTGTAGAAACCCCGTACAGAGGGCACCCGTAGTCAGGATCAAACCCGGGCCTCTGCCTCTGTAAGACAGCGGCTCTACCGCTGCACCACCGTGTCGCCCAGCACATATTTAATATACTCAGTATACACATAATATACCCGTCTTGGAATGAATGCATAGAAGGTTCACCTGATGAATGCTTCGAGAGTGTTTACGAGAGTTTGCAATGCGACATAACCAATTAGAAACACATGACATTCGAGGCATAGAGCCATCCTACTTGGAAAGAGGCCCTTTGGCCCATCGGGTCCATGCTGATGATTTACACTACATTTACACTATTACATGCAAAGTGACATTTACACTAATGTCATCTTCTACTCCCAACTTTCTCATCAACTCGTTCCAACTTCTACTACTCATCAGGACCTGTGGAGCATGATGTGATGGTCAATTAAGCTATCACACCACATACTGTGGATGTGGGAGAAAACCAGGCCACTTGGAGGAAGCCCACGCGATCACGGGAGAATGTGCAAACTCCACACAGGCAGCGCCAGAGGTCAGGATTGAACCTGGATCATTGGAGCTGTGAGGCAGCAGTGTCGGAAGGAACTGCAGATGCTGGTTTACACCGAAGATAGATACAAAATGCTGGAGTAACTCAGCGGGACAGGCAGCATCTCTGGAGAGAAGGAATGGGCGACGTTTCGGGTCGAGTCCCTTCTTAGGACTTCTCGACCCGAAAGGTCGCCCATTCCTTCTCTCCAGAGATGCTGCAAGTTCCGCTGAGTTACTCCAGCATTTTGTGTCTATCTTTTATGTGGCAGCAGTTCTACCCGCTGCACCTCTGTTCCATCCCCGTTTTGAAGGGACTTGACAGGTTAAACAGGAGGCTGTTTATTCAGGCTGAGAGCAGGTGAGGTCAGGCAGCATCTGATTCCTCATGTAAATAGTTCCTTCCTGCACAGACACTCCCCAGCTCTGAATATTTCCAGCATCTGCATTATTTTAATCTGTTTTTCTAAATGGAGGAGGACTTAGTTTAGTTTAGTGTAGAAAACCAGTGTGGAAACCGGCCCTTCAGCCCACTCCATCCATGCCGACCAGAGGTCACCCAATACACTAGTTCTATACTACAATTTACAGAAGACAATTAACCTACAAGCCCACACGTCTTTGGAATGTGGGAGGAAACCGGAGCACCCGGAGAAAACGCGCATGGTCACCGGGAGAACGTGCAAACTCCGTAGTCACCTGTAGTCAAAATCAAACCCGGGTCCCTGGCGCTGTAAGGCAGCAACTCTTTTCTTTGCTTCTTTGGCATTCAAATTGTTTTTAAAAAAGGCGTGAGGTGTGAGCTGATTTAAAAGAGACGCAAGGAACTGCAAATGCTGGGCGGCACAGAGGCGCAGGAGTAGAGTTGCTGCCTTACAGCGCCAGAGACCTGGGTTCAATCCTGACTATGGCTGCTGTCTGTGCGGAGTTTGTACGTTCTCCCTGTGAACGAATGGGTTTCCTCCAGGTGTTCCGGTTTCCGCCCACACTCCAAAGACGTGCAGGTTGACAGGTTAATTATCTTCAGCATATTGTCCCTAGTGTGTAGTATATGGGTGATTGTTGGTGGGCACGGACCCGGTAGGCTGAACGGCCTGCTTCCATGCTGCATCTCTAAACCAAACTGAGCACCAAGTGGTGTAAAGGTGAGTCGTGGTTGGAAACCAATGCTTTGTTTTGCCAGCCCTGTGTGATTTGAATTAAGAATGCATGGGTGAAAATTCAAAGCATGGCAGGGTGAATTGGAAATGGAATTCACTTGGGAAGATTAGTGTTGCCATGGTACTGTTGGTTAAAACAATAATAAAATATAACATCATCAGCAAAACAAAGTAAAGAATTGATTCCAAAGCAATGAGTGTGAAGGGTGGTACAATACGATACGATATAACTTTATTTATCCCAGGAGGGAAATTGGTCTGCCAACAGTCATAAAAACACAACAAGATACATGAAGCATGAAAGTAAAGTGATGAGTGGAAAGTCCAGGATTGGGGATGTGCAAGAATTGGGGAGGGGAGGGGGTGGGGGAGGGACAGGGCTGTTTTTACAGCATTATGGGCCCCCAGGCAAAGCAGTGTACTGGGACCCCTACCGTTACTCTCCCCCACCCCCCTTTCCCTACCAGCCCCCCCCCCCTGTCGTGCCGGCGAAAAGCACTTACCGAAAAGCACTTAGCGATGGACTTAGGGTGCTACATTGTTGCGAAAAGCACTTACAGATCGCTGTGAGAAGCACTTAGGGACCGAAAATGTGGCGAAAAAAGCACTTATTGAACCTACATTTTTAAAGTAGTATTTATTTATTGCAAGTCACTTAACATACACAGATCAGCATGGGGCCCCTATGCTCGTGGGGCCCCGGGCAAGTGCCCATCAGGCCCATGCGTTAAGACGGCCCTGGGGAGGGAGTCAGTCTACCCCACGACAGAAGAGGGAGGAATTGTATAGTTTGATAGCCACAGGGAAACATTATCTCCTCTGGCATTCTGTGCTGCATCTTGGTTGGACCAGTCTGTTGCTGAACATGCTCCTCAGGTTGACCAGTGTGTCATGGAGAGGGGGGTGAGCAATATTGGTGACAGTAATTCTGACACCAATCTAAGAGAGAGAGAGAGAGAGAGACGTTGCAGAACATGGACCACTTCCCCTATCGTCAAAATATAATCTGCAGCGGCACTATAAATGGAAGAGTTGTCATCGACGCAGTTGGCAGGGCAATCGGTACCTTTAATAGATGCGATAACATTTGGAGAAACACTACACTGTCTCTCGCAACATAAAGGTCAGGTTGCACAATTAACCACGTGGAAACGAGGAACCGTGGATGCTGGCTCATTCACAAAAGGGCACAAAGTGCTGGAGTAACTCAGCATGTCAGGCAGCATCTCTGGAGAACCTGGATAGGTGACATTTTGGGTCGAGACCTTTCTTCGAGATACTGTGAAGAGTCTGAAGAAGGGTCTCCACCCAAAAGGTTACGTATCCATGTTCTCCAGAGATGCTGCCTTGACCTGTTGAGTTACTCCAGCACTTTGTGTACAATTAACCATGCCTCGTTCACCTCTGACAACGGCATTTAAACCCGGCCATTCTGAATAGCCTAAGAGGTAATGTGACACTTCAGATGTGCAGGTTGCTGATCTTTGTTTGAATGTTTTCACAAGCTCACTGTTACTGTCTGAGCTCCCTTTTAAAACAGTAATAGAGTAACTCAGCAGGTCAGGCTGCAAGATAGACACAAAATGCTGGAGTAACTCAGCGGGACAGGCAGCATCTCTGGAGAGAAGGACTGGTTCGAGACCATTCTTCATACGTTTCGACCCGAAACGTCACCCAATCCTTCTCTCCAGAGATTCTGCCTGTCCCGCTGAGTTACTCCAGCATTCTGTGTCTATCTTCGGTTTAAACCTGCATCTGCAGTTCCTTCCCACACAAGTCAGGTTGCAACCCTGGAGAACATGACTAGGTGAAGTTTCAGGTCATGGTCCTTATTCAGACTGGATAAGCAGACGGGCATGGGTCTGATGGGTTGAAAGGCAATTTCTGTTTGCGGGTAGTTCTGTGTAACTTACACTGTACGAGAGTCAAGTGTGTTTAATTGACAAACACACCGGCAATGGAAGAATGTAATTCTCGCAGAAGCAAGGAACTGCAGATGCTCGTCTATAAAAAAAAGACCCAGTTCTGGAATCTGATGAAGAGTCCCGGCCCGACCCGACCCGGCCTGGCCCGGCCTAGATAGAGTGGATGTGGAGAGGATGTGGGAGAGTCTAGCACCAGAGCAAACAGCCTCAGAATAAAAGAACGCACCTTCAGAATGGAGATGTGGAAGGATTTCTTTAGCCACAGGGTGGTGAATCTATAGAATTCATTGCCACAGAAGTGGTGGACGCAAAGTCATTGAGTATTTTTAAAGTGGAGATTGACACGTTTTTGATTTGTATGGGTGTCAAAGGTTACAGGGAGAAGGCAGGAGAATAGGGTTGAGAGGGAAAAATAGATCAGTCATGATTGAATGGCAGAGAAGACTCGATGGGCCGAATGGCTCTATATCTTGCTCTATATCTTGTGATCTTATGAAATGTTGCCCATCCATGTTTTTCGGATGTGCTGCATGACCCTAGTTACTCTGGCATTTTGTGACTTTTTCCTCAATAAAGCTCTTACTTGCTGCAGCTCAACAGGCCCCTTAAGCCCAATAACAGGCCCATAAACATAAAATGCTGGAGTAACTCAGCGGGCCAGGCAGCATCGGAAGAAGGGTCCCGACCCGAAACGGAATTACCCCAGCACTTTGTCTCCTTTTCTGTCCCATGCCTTTCGGGGGGGGGGGGGGTTATGGGTGTCGGGGGGGGGGGGGGGGGTTATGGGTGTCGGGGGGTTATGGGGAGAAGGCAGGAGAATGGGGTTAAGAGGGCAAGGTAGATCAGCCATGATTGAATTGTGGAGTAATGACTTGATGGGCCGAATGGCCTAATTCTGCTCCTATCACTTATGTACTTATGAAATTATAAAATTAACCAAAATGTCTAATATTGTAATCATGCAAATAGTTGGCGGTGAACCATTTTGCAATGTCAAACAGCCCAGGAAGATGAACACAATGGAGCCCTTCGAAGAGGCCTTGGTTCACACACCACCCTTATGTTTATGTTGCACATGTTACAGATTCCTTGTCTGTTGCAAGTATCCAAGCAAGTCAGTGACCTCTAATAGTCCGACGCAGACACGTTGCCCATTCGACCGTGCACTGAATTCCGTAGCATCTCGCCTGCTGTCTCCCAGATTGGTTCCAGACCTTTGTCTGGCAAAGTCCAAGATGCCCTTTTAAATCCTTTATTTATTTATTTTCATGGGTCAGAATGTTCTTCTCACTGTAAATAAAATATATCATGTGTGTTCACCCTACCGCGAATGTCGGTGTGGTTGCTGCTGAATCTGGCCTCGTCCTCGATACCACACGTCTCAGTGAATCATTTACACCGCAGTTGGATTTACAAGACATTGAAAAAGCCAATGGAAAAAAAAATCTGTTGTCACAGAGTTATGGAGTCGGGCAGTCAGACAGCACAAGAAAGAGGCCCTTCGCCTCAACTTGCCCATGCTGATCAAGATGCTCCATCTATACTAGTCCCACGTGCCTGTATTTGACCCATATTCCTCTTAAACTTTTCCTATCCATGTACCTGTCCAAAAATGTTTTAAATATAGATATAGTACCTGCCCCAAGCAGGTCAAAATGGAGGGAAAAAAGATCACCTGCAGGCAAAGGAGATTAGTTCATCTAGGTCGCATGTTCGTCTTGGATTGTGGGCCGAAGGGCCTGTTCCTGCACGGCGTTGGTATGCTTTCCTGACCATTGCCTTGGATTAGCCATATCGAAGCAATGGCCAAGAAAGCACACCAACGCCTCTAATTCCTTAGAAGGCTTGGAAATTTCCTAAACAAGTATGGTATTGAGAGGGAGAAAATGTCACCCATTGCCAGTGGCTAGATTCGAAAAAAATCTCTGTTCTTTTAAGGACAATCATGACTATTGAATACTATGGCTTTGAATTTGTTGCTAGAAAGCTTATGAACTCTTTCACTTCTGAAGAGACAGCATTTCTGTCTTGTAGCTGGACAACCTAGTTATTGAGATGAATTGTAAACGGATTGAAAAACAGCTTCAACACTCGATGTTTAGAGGATTGGTGTTATTAAAGTGTCTAACTACATAGATTTAGTTTAGTTTAGTTTAGAGATGCAGCGTGGAAACAAGCCCTTCAGCCCACCGAGTTCGCACCGACCAGCAATCCCCGCACATTAACATTATCCTACACACACTAGGGACAATTTTTACATTTACCAAGCTAATTTACCTACATAACTGTACGCCTTTGGAGTGTGGGAGAAAACCGAAGATCTCGGAGAAAACCCACGGGGTCACGGGGAGAACGTACACACTCCGTACAGACAGCACCCGTAGTCGGGATGGAACCCGGGTCTGCGGTGCTGCTGGCCGTAAGCAGCAACTCTACCGCTGTGCCGCCAGATGTCAAATATCATCTAATTTTTTTACTTCTTGTAACAATTGACAGAGGCACAGTGGCGTATCTGGTAGACCCACTGCCTCACAGCGCCAGAGACCCTGACCTCAGGTGTGCTCTGTGCGTGGAGATTGCACGTTCACGCTGTGACCACGTGGGTTTCCTCCAGGTGCTCCAGGGATCCACCCACATCCCACAACAAGAAACTGCAGATAGACGCAAAATGACGAAGTGACTCAACGGGTCAGGCAGCATCTCTGGAGAGAAGGAATACTGAAGGTGACATTTCGGCCATTTGAAGAAGGATTTCGACCCGAAATGTCACCTATTCCTTTTCTCCAGAGATGCTGCCTGACTCACTGAGTTACTCCAGCATTTTGTGTCTTTTTTCACTCATGATCTGACTGGATTTTGTTTGACCTCGCTGTATGCAAATTGGCAGGTGTGCCTACAACATTGATCACAATTCAAAAATACTTTGCTGGTCAGAGCCTTTGAATGTACTCAGACCATGAAAGATTTTACATCAATGCAAATTTAGATTAAAGCATTTCAAACTTTAAGGCTGTGAATGAAGGTAGAGTTTATAAGCTATTCGTTTCAAATTGCTTTGAAACATTTCAAACAACTCCATCTTCTGTGCTTTGAAGAGCAGTGATCTTGCAGTCATGCAACATCGAACAGTACAGCACAGGAACAGGCCCTTCGGCCCTCAATGTCCATGCCAAACATGATGCCACGTTAAAATAATCTCCTCTGCCTGCACATCACAGAGTCACACAGTGTGGAAACAGGCCCTTTGGCCCAACTTGCCCACATGACCCATCCACAATGGTCCCACCTGCCTGTGTTTGCCCCCAAATCCCGCTAAACCTGCACCTATCTTATTGTTTCTTAAATGTTACAATAGTCCCTGCCTCAACTACCTCCTCCAGTTGGTTCCATACACTCACCACTCTTTGTGTGAAAAAGTTACCCCTCAAACTCCTATTAATCCCTTCCCCCTTCACCTTAAACCTATGTCCTCTGGTTCTCGATTCCCCTACTCTGGGCAAGAGACTTTACCCGATCTATTCCTCTCATGATTTTGTACACGTGATCCTCATCCCTCCATTTCCTGCATGTCTATCTGAAACCCTCTCAACCACCACTATTCTATCTGCCTCTGAATTTCAGATATTTCACATCGGAATTCAACAACATGCACCATTGCCTCAGACGTTTCAGTTTTATAGTCGGTTCCACTGACGTCACATCTGGGCAGAAGTTCAAAGCAGCGCCTTCCCCGTCACTACGCCCTGCCGGAGATCCAGAATGATGTGTAGTAATGGGTTTTGGAAGGTCCACTTCAACGACATCTGGTATTTTCACAGTCTAGTAACTCGGCAGATGCTCATTGCAACTCCCCGCCTTGTTCTTCCCCAGTCTTTGTCATGCTCACCATCCGCCAATTAAACTCCCCCTCCCGCCTTCACCTGTATCCACCTATCACTCACCAGGTTTGCCCCACTCCCACTTCTCTTCCAACGCACTCCCCCCTTCTTCAATCAGTCTGAAGAAGGGTCCAGACCTGAAACGTCGCCTGTCCATTCCCTCCGCAGACGCTGCCTGACTCGTTGAGTTCCTCTGGCACTTTGCATACAATTAACCATGCCTCATTCACCTCTGACAACAAGGCACTTTGTGTCTATATTTTTTGCTAGATTGATACGTGGAATGGGCAGGACGTCTCCTGTGGAATAGTTGGCCCTGCTACCATTGATCTGCTCGGCTCTGGATGGATCTAGAGGGGCTTTGACAGAGTGGATGTGGGAGAATCTGTAACCAGTGCACAGTGTTTGTTAAAAAAATAAGGAGTTGCCCATTTAGTCAAGTGGGTCGGCACGGTGGCGCAGCAGTAGAGTTGCAGCTTTACAATGCCAGAGACCCAGGTTCGATCCTGACTACGGAGGATACTACTGAATGTACGGAGTTTGTACATTCTCCCTGTGACCACGTGGGTTTTCTCCGGCTGCACCGGTTTCCTCCCACACTCCAAAGACGTGCAGGTTTGCAGGCTAATTGGTTTCGATAAAAATTGTAAATTATAGACAATAGACAATAGGTGCAGGTGGAGGCCATTCGGCCCTTTGAGCCAGCACCGCCAATCAATGTGATCATGGCTGATCATTCTCAATCAGTACCCAGTTCCTGCCTTCTCACCATACCCCCTGACTCGGTGGGCCGAAGATCCTGTAACCAAACTAAAAAATCTCTAAACTAAACATATTTAATTGTCAAATGTACCGACGACAGTTGAAATTCTTACTTGCAGCAGCATAACTGGTCTGTAAACTCCGTACTCGTAGATAACATATAATTAAAGCAATTAATATATATAATTCAACAAATATAAAATATAAATATATTTACATAATAAATATAAAATATAACAAATATAACATTTATTTATATATTTGCCAATTAAAAAAAAAATTTAATTAGGATAGATGAAGTGTTTTTATTTACTCTGAGAAAGTTGTGAGTCTTTGCTATTTCCGAGGCTTTGAATATTTTTGAAGTAGAGGGAGCAAAATTCTTGATAAGCAAGGGAATGATGTGTTGTTGAGAGTAAAGCTGAGGTTACAAACAGATCAGTGGCAATTTTATTAAATGGCAGAGTGTGCTTCGAGGGCCGACTGACCCATTCTTGCCCTAATTGGGTGTGTTTGTTCATTGATGTGTACTTGGTGCCATCTCTGGATAGTTATTTGATTATTTGCGATCGTGTTCAATGATAATTAAAGAAAAACATTTGGAACATGCACTCAACGTCACCCCTCAGTGGTTTAAGGCAAAGTGACAGGGCTGTCACAGTTGATGGCTGTTGGCTTTTGGTTTAATGCATGTAAAAAGACGGGAATATTTGCGGAGAACTGGAGCGTAATGCAAGTCGCCTCGCTGTCGTTTCACCTCTGTGCCTCGGGTTGCAAATCATTTGGAGGGTCAAGAGTGCTTAATTGTCACGAGAAGTAGTGGATTGAGTGCATGGACAGGAAGGGAAAGAATCAATGGGAATCTGAGGGGCAACATTTTCTGCACAGAGGGTGGTGGGCGTATGGAATGAGCGGCTAGAGGAGGAAGTTGAGGCAGGGACTATCGCAACATTTAAGAAACATTTGGGAAGGTACATGGGCAGGATATGCTAGGTTTAGAGGGATATAGACAATAGACAATAGGTGCAGGAGGAGGCCATTCGGCCCTTCGAGCCAGCACCGCAATTCAATGTGATCATGGCTGATCATTCTCAATCAGTACCCCGTTCCTGCCTTCTCCCCATACCCCCTGACTCCGCTATCCTTAAGAGCTCTATCTAGCTCTCTCTTGAATGCATTCAGAGAATTGGCCTCCACTGCCTTCTGAGGCAGAGAATTCCACAGATTCAGAACTCTCTGACTGAAAAAGTTTTTCCTCATCTCAGTTCTAAATGGCCTACCCCTTATTCTTAAACTGTGGCTCCTTGTTCTGGACTCCCCCAACATTGGGAACATGTTTCCTGCCTCTAACGTGTCCAACCCCTTAATAATCTTATACGTTTCGATAAGATCTCCTCTCATCCTTCTAAATTCCAGTGTATACAAGCCTAGTCGCTCCAGTCTTTCAACATATGATTGTCCCTCCATTCCGGGAATTAACCTAGTAAACCTACGCTGCACGCCCTCAATAGCAAGAATATCCTTCCTCAAATTTGGAGACCAAAACTGCACACAGTTCTCCAGGTGCGGTCTCACTAGGGCCCTGTACAACTGCAGAAGGACCTCTTTGCTCCTATACTCAACTCCTCTTGTTATGAAGGCCAACATTCCATTGGCTTTCTTCACTGCCTGCTGTACCTGCATGCTTCCTTTCAGTGACTGATGCACTAGGACACCCAGATCTCGTTGTACGTCCCCTGTTCCTAACTTGACACCATTCAGATAATACTCTGCCTTCCTATTCTTACCACCAAAGTGGATAACCTCACACTTATTCACATTAAACTGCATCTGTCATGCATCCGCCCACTCGCACAACCTGTCCAAGTCACCCTGCAGCCTCATAGCATCTTCCTCACAGTTCACACTACCACCCAGCTTTGTATCATCTGCAAATTTGCTAATGGTACTTTTAATCCCTTCATCCAAGTCATTAATGTATATTGTAAATAGCTGCGGTCCCAGCACCGAGCCTTTCGGTACCACACTAGTTACTGCCTGCCATTCTGAAAGGGACCCATTTATCCCCACTCTTTGCTTTCTGTCTGTCAACCAATTTTCTATCCATGTCAGTACCCTACCTCCAATACCATGTGCTCCAATTTTGCCCACTAATCTCCTAAGTGGAACCTTGTCAAAGGCTTTCTGAAAGTCAAGGTACACCACATTCACCGGCTCTCCCCTGTCAATTTTCCTAGTTACATCCTCAAAGAATTCCAGAAGATTAGTCAAGCATGATTTCCCCTTCGTAAATCCATGCTGACTCGGAACAATCCTGTTACTACTATCCAAATGCTCCGCAATTTCGTCTTTTATAATTGACTCCAGCATCTTCCCCACCACTGGGCCGTGCCGGGAGGTGGGACTAGTGTATACGGGGCATGTTGGTCGGTGTGGGCAAGTTTGGCCGAAGGGCCTGTTTCTGCACTGCATGACCCTATGACTCTAATAACCCTCAATAAATGATGACCAAATCCTGTAATTTAGTTTCGATAGAAAGTTGAATTTATATTGTCCGTACTGTTCCACTGCTGTAGTGCTCTCTGCATCTACCACCATCAGTTTTATTGATCAGTCTATTTCGCCCGTGACTATGACTAGCTTCCTGAAATCCAGGTTGAGTCTGAACTGGGAGGAAGTTCAGAAGAAGGATGTAGTCCAAAGAGGCCCCCGACCTGAAACGTCTCCTCTCCATGTTCTCCAGAGATGCTGCCTGACCCGCTGAATTACTCCAGCATTTCGTGTCCTTGTATTTAATTGTCACATGTACCAATAAACGAACGATGAAATTCTTACTTACAGTGGGGAAACAGGTTGTAAGATCATTAACACTGCAGATGCTGAAAACTTGAAATTAAAAAAGAATACTGCAAATACTCAGCAATCAGGCAGCAACAGTGAAGATAGAAAATGTGAGTTTACTTCTCCACACCATTTCTGATATAAACTGGATTCAACACTTTCAGATTTCCAACCACTCCAGTATGTTGTGGAACTAGTCTGATAATGCAGAGCTTTAGGGCAGGAGAATCAAGAACCCGCGGGCATCGGTTTAAGGTGAGACTTTACTTTTAGACTTTAGAGGTACAGTGTGGAAACAGGCCCTTCGACCCACCGAGTCCACGCCGACCAGCGATCACCCTGTACACTAACACTATCCTACACACCAAGGACACTAGGGCAGCACAGTGGCGTAGTGGTAGAGTTGCTGCCTTACAGCGCTTACAGCACCAGAGATCCAGGTTCGATCCTGACTACGGGTGCTGTCTGTTCAGAGTTTTTGCGTTCTCCCCGTGACCTACATGTGTTTTATCCAAGATCTTCAGTTTCCACCCACACTCCAAAGATGTACAGGTTTGTAGGATAGTTGCCTTGGTATAAATGTAAATTGTCCCTAGTCCGTGTAAGATAATGTTAATGTGCAGGGATCGCTGGGTGGCTCAGACTTGGTGGGCCGAAGGGCCTGTTTCTGTGCTGTATCTCAAAACTAAAGCTAAAATTTACAATTTTACCGAGGCCAATTCACCTACAAATCCATACGTCTTTAGTGTGTGGGAGGAAACCGGAGCACCTGGAGAAAGCCCACGCGTTCACAGGGAAATCATAACAAACTCTGTCCAGACAGCACCTGTAGTCAGGATTGAACCCGGGTCTCTGGCGCTGTAAGGCAGCAACTCTACCTCTGCACCACTGTAACGCCCATTTTGTCAATGTGTACTGTATTTCACGCATTGTTTCTTTCAGTTTTGGAAAAGTCACACTTTTCTCTTTTCTTTCCAGCTATAGTTTCTCCCTTAAATCCTGACGAACAATTTATCGTTACATTTTTGACACAGGCATAACTTTCAGAAATGTCCTTAAGATTTTGCAAGGCTAAGATCTGACACAGTGCAGATATCCAGCTTGTAAAGGTTACTAGTTTCAGCTGGTTAACTAATTGCAACGATGAAGGAATGTGGCACAGGCAACTGTGGAAGCTTCGGGATAAATATTTTTCCAAAAGCCGCAAATTCTGCCTGAGCCAAAGTGACTCATAATTTGCACCTTTATGAGGATACTTATGGACTAATTTTAACACTTTGGAAAGGTTTAAGTAAATGTTTATGCTGACTGCAGATGGGGCTCATCTCTAGAATGAGGAGAGCATCTTCCTGTGTGTATAAAGATGTTCTTTTATTGCTTACTGGATCTCTGGATCTCGGGTTGCCAACCATTTCAACTCCCCTTCCCATTCCCACACTGACATTTCTGTCCTGGGCCTTCTTTGGAATGATGAGGGGGACCTCATTGAAACTTACTGAATAGCGAAAGGCCTGGATAGAGTGGATGTGGAGAGGATGTTTCAGCTCGTGGGAGAGTCTCGGACTAGAGGGCACAGCCTCAGAATAAGGATGTTCTTTTCGGAAGGAGATGAGAATTTCTTTAGTCAGAGGGTGGTGACTCTGTGGAATTAGTTGCCACAGACGGCTGTGGGGGTCGTCATTGAGTGCTTTTGACTGGTTCTTGATTAGTACAGGATTATGGGGAGAAGGCAAGTGAATGGGATTGAGAGGGAAAAAATAGATCAGTCATGATTGAATGACACAGTAAACTTGAAGGGCTGAATGGCCTAATTCTGCTCCTATAACCTATGAACGCACAGAGAGCTAGGCCTTTATTCCTTGCAGTACAGGAGGCTGAGGGGTGACCTTGTAGAGGTGGATAAAATCATAGTCAGAGGGTGGTGAATCTATGGAATTCATTCCCACAGACGGCTGTGGAGGCCAATCACTGGATATGGTTAGGACGGAGATTGACAGATTCTTGATTCGTACGGGTGTCAGGGGTTATGGGGAGAAGGCAGTAGAATGGAGTTGAGAGGGAAAGATAGATCAGTCACAATCGAATGGCGGAGTAGACTAGATGTGCCAAATGGCCTAATTCTGCTTTGAAACTTATGAACTAATGAACTTCGTTGCCAGAGTGAGGCCACATGCCAACTGGAGGAACAGCACCTCATATTCCGCTTGGGTAGCTTACAACCCAACGGTATGAACATTGAATTCTCCAATTTTATGTAAGCTCTAGCAAGGTCCTCCTCACCCCTCCCCTTTCTCCCCGATACACCCCACCTTCCTCCCTCCCTCCTCCACCTACAACCCTTGCTTTGGCTTCACAATTTGCAACCCGTCACGTCTTTTGTCTCGCACCTTTTTTTTCGTCCCTGCCCTTTTCTTCCAACCGTCGGCCTATCAATCCCCCCCTTGCCTCTGTCTACCTATTACCTCCCAGGCTTTGAACTGCCCCTCCTCTCTTCCAGCTTTCTCCCCCCCCCCCCGCTACAATCAGTCTGAAGAAGGGTCTTGACCCAAAACCACACCTATTGCCTTTTTCTCCGATGTTGCCTGACCCGCTGAGTTACTGCAGCACTCTGTGTCTTTTGTTTCTTGAGTGTAAATCTAATCAGTAACGCACAATACCTTGGTTCCCTTATCCCATGACTTATGCCTCTACTTCCTGAGAAACTTGAGGACATTTGGTATGTTAACGAATACTCTCGGAAACTGCTGCAGGCTTGGGGGTCGAGTGCATACTGTCCGGTTGCATCAAGGCAATGTTGGGTGTTTTATGGTTGGCGTGGACTTGATGGTCTGAATGGCCTCCCTCTGTGCTGTCGTCTTTAGAGATACAGCATGAAAACAGGCCCTTCAGCCCACCGAGTCGGTGCCGACCAATGACCACCCATACAATACAATACAATACAATACAATACAATACAATATATCTTTATTGTCATTGTACCCAGGGGTACAACGAGATTGGGAATGCGCCTCCCATACGATGCAATAATTTAAGTAATTTAGACAACAGCAACCCAACGAAACAATTGTAACAGTTTTAGACAGGGTAAAGTGCAAGTTGATCTATGCGTTGTGACCATCCGGCTCAGCAGGACCGGTTCATAGCAGCTATGGCCCTGGGGATGAAGCTGTTCCTGAGTCTGGAGGTGCGGGCGTAGAAGGCCTTGTATCGTCTACACTAACGCTATCCTACACACTAGGAACAATTTACAATTTTACCAGTTGACCCACAAACCTGTACGTCTTTCGAGTGTGGGAGGAAACCGGAGCAGCTGGAGAAAACCCACGTGGTCACAGGGAGGACGTACAAACTCCGTACAGACAGTGCCCGTAGTTGGGATCAAACCCGGATCTCTGGCGCTTTATGGCAGCATCTCCACCTCAGCACCACCGTGCCGCCCCGACTCTATGAGTTTATATTGTGAACAGTTGATTCCTGTGCTCACTCTCGGTACAGGCTGCAGGCAATCGGTGATGCCAGAAGCTCTGTGAGCTGTGTTTTCTAATCTCCCTGCATTTCCTAAAGCTTGTGGTTGTTATCAGCTTTCTGCTGCTCTGCTTCCTAAAATTAAGCAGGCACTATCTGGACAGCACATGTCAAAACACGCACAAACAGAGCTGCTTTGTGACAGTGGTGAGCTGGACTCAGCAGGCAGTTTCATATGGTTTGTTGGTACAATACCACAAGCTGCTCGCTCCAAAGCTGCCAGTCATCTGGTGTATGTGTGGCAAGGAACTGCAGATGCTGGTTTAAACTGAAGATAGACACAAAATGCTGGAGTAGCTCAAACAGCATCTCTGGAGAAAAGGAATGGGTGATGTTTTGGGTCGAGACCCTTCTTTAGACTTCGAGAGTCAGGGTTAAGAGAAATTGAGATCTCGACGGTGATATAAGAGAGATATAGAACAAATGAATGAAAGATATGCCAAAAAGCAACGATGATAAAGGGAACAAGCCATTGTTAGCTGTGGCTGAGGTGAAAACGAGTTACAGACAATGAGACTCAACAAGATGGCTTTGAAGATAGTGCAACGACTTGGGTGGGGGAGGGACGGAGAGAGAGGGGATGCAAGGGTTACTTGAAGTTAGAGAAACCAATATTCAGACCACTGGGTTGTAACTTGGCACTGTCACGTACAGAGGCTGGCTGGTTATTCCATTGCTGCCTCCAGTGTACCGTTCAACATTAAATCACTGAAACGTATTCGTTAACAGATTGCAAATCTAGGGTGCTCCTCGATTCACCTCTTCCCCCATTGCAGACATTGGACTTTGTCTCTGGAAATGTTGAGCTACAATGCTGAGTACATTCTGCAGTCTGTATCTTCCCCTGCTTTGTATCTTCCACTTTATTTTCCACATAGTATGTGTATGTACACTATTCACGTACACATGAATACTATATATGTACACATGAATGCATTCAAAGCAAATGCAAGTTAAACTGAGATGCTAGTTTACAAAAAAAGGCACAAGGTAACAGGCAGCATCCCTGTAGAACATGGATGGGTGATGTATTGGGTTAAGACCCTTCTTCAGACAGCTACAACTGGTCGAGTGAAGAGACCAATATCAGAGTGCAGAATATATTTCCTCAGCATTGTAGCGTTACAACTCCAGAGAAAAGGTCCAATGTCTACATGAGGTAGGTTGGAACATCAGGACTGTCTCCCAGAGTATGAAAGGACTGTTCAGAAGCCTGATAACAGGGAGGAAGAAGCTGTCCCTGAGTCTGGTGGTGTGCCCTTTCAAGCTTCTGTACCGTCTGCCTGACAGGAGCAGGGAGAAGAGGGAATGATCAGGTTAGGAAAGGCCTTTGATTATGTTGGCTGCTTCCCAGAAGCAGCGTGAAGTGTAGATGGAGTTAGACACCAAATGCTGGAGTAACTCAGGGGGACAGGCAGCGTCTCTGGAGGGAAGGAATGGGTGACGTTTCGGGTCGAGGCGCTTCTTCAGACTGATGTCAGGGGAATGGGCGGGACGGAGATAGAATGTAGTCGGAGACAGTAAGACAGGGGGGAGGGGATGGAGAGGGGATGGTGGGGAGTGCGGGCCATGTAATCGGCTGGGCTACATCCACAACCCTCTGCAATTTCTTGCATCTTGGGGAGGTTTGAGGGATTATGGACCATAGGAATTTTGTGTAGAACACAAAGCACTGGAGAAACTCAGCGGGTCAGGCAGCATCTCTGTAGAATATGGAAAGGTGAGGTTTCCGGTCGGGACCCTTATTCAGACTGATTGTAATGGAGCAAAAACTGGAAGAGAGGAGGGGCAGGACAAAGCCTGACAGGTGATAGGTTTATACAGATGAGGAGGGTTTTGGTAGCCAGGTGGTTGGACAAAGGCAAGAGGTGAAAAGACAGAAGGTGTGAGACAAAAGCATTGAAGAGTTGTGAATTGTGATGCTAGAGGAAGGAATTTAGGGGGAGGGGAGAGGGGGAGCGTTTTGTAGCTACCTAAAAGTAGAGAATTCAATGTTCATACTTTTGGGGTGGCAGCTACCTAAGCAGAATACGAGGTGCTGTTCCACCATTTTGTGTGTGGCCCCACTCTGGCAATGGAGGAGGCCCAGGACAGAAGGGACATTGTGGGAATGAGAAGAGGAGTTAAAATGGTTGGCAACTGGGAGATCCAGCAAGTTCCACAGAACCCACTGTGTTACTCCAGCGCTCTGTGTTCTTTTAAATGACATTGGGAAAAGGCGAATGCTCTTTTCCACTCCTTCCGAACACATGTAGAGCTCATAGCTGGGAGTGATGCAGGTCTTTAAAGGTCTTGCTCCATGTTGAACGATGGTTATAATCAGGCACAGCCTGGCTGGAATTAATTCCCAGCCTGGTCGGTGGTCATAGAATCAACACCCATCAATAATTATTCTGCTCCTGCCCCAGTTGTAGCGTTGGTTTCTTATCTCCGCTGCCTGGGTGGGCTGTTGGGGTCACTGCACTGAAAATACTTTAAATTCTAACTGTCTTTCAATGGTTCGACACTGACAGAGACTGGTTACGGACTGACTGATGAATTTTCAGACCACCGGTGCTGTTTGTCCGTTCTAGCCGTGACCGCGTGGAGTTTTCTCCGAGATGTTCAGTTTCCTCCCACGCTCCAAAGACGTACAGGTCTGTAGGTAAATTGGCTTGGTATAAATGTAAATTGCCCCTAGTGTGTGTAGGGTAATGTTAATGTTGGGGGATCGCTAGGTTGTGCGGACTCGGTGGGCCGATGGGCATTTTTTGGCGCTGTATCTCTAAACTAAATTAAACTAAACCCGATTTTGCATTTCAGATTTGCAAACATTGAAAAAATGGACACAAAATGCTGGAGTGAGCTGTTTTCCTGAGGCAAAGCGAAGTGTAGATGGAGTTAATGGTGGGGAGTCTGGTCTGTCTGATGGTCCGGGCGACATCCACAACTCTCTGCAGTTTCCTGCAGTCTTGAGGAGGTTTGAGGGATTATGGAGGAGAGGAATCTCATGTAGAACACCCTGGAGTAACTCAGTGGGTCAGACAGCATCTCTCGGGAGCTCGCCAGAGAATGAGACGTTCTCTGGAGAACGTGGATTGGTGACGTTTCGAGTCGGGACCCTTCTTCAGACCCGAAAAGTCAGCTATCCATATTCTCCAAAGACGCTGCCTGACCTGCTGAGTTACTCCAGCACTTTGTTCCTTTTTTATGTATTAACCAGCATCTGCAGTTCCTTGTTTCTACAAATATTGAAAGCAATCTTGCTCCAAAATGTACAAACAAACATTAGTGGTCATTTTACTAATGTGAATAGATCTTCTTGATGGTACAGTTCAGATGCACCATCGAGAGCACAATGTTGGGATACATCACAGCTTGGTTTAGGAACAGCTTTGCCGAAGACCACAATAAATTGCAGAGAGTTGTGGATGTAGCCCAGTCCATCACACAGACCAGACTCCCCGCCATCGACTCCATATACACTTCGTATACACTACGTCTATGCTGCCTCAGGACTTTATTCCTTGGAGCCCAGGAGGCTGCCGGGGGATCTTATAGAGGTGTACAAGGTCATGAGAGGAATAGATAGAGTGAATGCACAGTCTTTTACCCAGGGTAGGGAAATCAAGAACTAGAGGGCACAATCTAAGGTGAGAGGGGAAAGATTTAATGGGAATCTAAGGGGCAACGTTTTCACACAGAGGGTGGTGGGTATATGGAACGAGCTGCCAGAGGAAGTAGTTGAGGCAGGTACAATTACAACATTTAGATGACATTTGGACAGGTACAAGGATAGGAAAGGTTTAGATGGATATGGGCCAAGCGTAGGGTAATGGAAGGTAGACACAAAATGCTGGAGTAACTCAGTGGGTCAGGCAGCATCTTGGGAGAGAAGGGTGAAGTTTCGGATCGAGACCCTTCTTCAGACTAGGCTAATGGTACTAGCTTTGATGTAGCATGGTTTGCTCCATCAAAGCTAGTACCATTAGCCTAGTCTGAAGAAGGGTCTTGATCCGAAACTTCACACTTATCTCCCAAGATGCTGCCTGGCCCACTGAGTTAGGGTGAGTTGGCCTGTACTGTATGAATTTTTGACTAAATATATAGACATTTGGAAAGCAAAATAAGAGGAGGTGCGAAGTTATATTTTTCAATGCAACAAGATATTGTGATCAGGAATTAGTGGCCTAAAAGCATAAATACAACAGTAGAAATACTGAAAAAGGAAAGTTTACTTTTAATGGAAAGAGAATCGATTGGATCTACCAAAAGCTAAATGCAACTCCTCGCCTCGCCTAGTGCTGAGGGCACATTTGGAGCTCATCAAAGGGATAATGTCAGTGAACTGTTGCTGGCAACGAGTGCCATTGTGTTAGTTTTTACATGCAAACCAGATATGTGTTGTAAAATCCATGTTGTGAAATCCACCAGGAAAGTTTGTTTAGCTGTCGACCTAAAATCAGGAACAGCTTCTTCCCCGCTGTTGTTAGGCTTCTGAACAGCCCTTTCATAAGCTAGGGTACTGTCCGATTCACCTCTACCCCATTGCGGACTCTGGACTCTGGAACTGATGCTCTACAATGCTGAGAACTATATTCTGCACTCTGTATCTTCCCCATTACACAGGCCAGATAACCCCACCATTGACATCATCCACACCATATTACCTTGGGAAGCAGCCAACATAATCATAGACTTGGCCACCCCAGTCATTCCTTCTTCTCCCTAACCTCGTCGGGCAGAAGGTACAGAAGTTTGAAAGCGCGCACCGCCGGACTCAGGAACAGCTTCTTCCCCTCTGTTATCAGGCTTCTGAACGGTCCTTCCTAGCTAGGGTACTGTCCGATTCACCTCTACCCCATTGCGGACATTGGACCATGTCTCTGGAGCTGATAATATAAGAAAATAACTGCAGATGCTGGTACAAATCGATTTATTCACAAAATGCTGGAGTAACTCAGCAGGTCAGGCAGCATCTCGGGAGAGAAGGAATGGGTGACGTTTCGGGTCGAGACCCTTCTTCAGACTGATGTCAGGGGGGCGGGACAAAGGAAGGATATAGGTGGAGACAGGAAGATAGAGGGAGATCTGGGAAGGAGGAGGGGAAGGGAGGGACAGACGAACTATCTAAAGTTGGAGAAGTCGATGTTCATGCCACTGGGCTGCAAACTGCCCAGGCTAAAAATGAGGTGCTGTTCCTCCAATCTCTGGAACTGATGTGCTACAATACTGAGAACGATATTCTGCACTCTGTATCTTTTGTACTTGAGTTTGACTTGATTGCCTTCATGTGTTGTATTATCCAATTTGATTGAATAGCATGCAAAACAAAGCTTTCCACTGTACCTCAATACAGGTGAAAATAATAAACCGACACCCAATGTAGGAATGATTGAGGATTAATATGAGGGTGGAATGTTGAGAGAGATTAATGAATGCCTTGTTTGCACAACTCAAATTTTAAAATTGTCAGCTGTATATTTGGCAACAAAATCATTAGTGGCATTGCCCTCATGGCACAGTACAGCACAGCACAGCAACAGGCCCTTCTTCCCAAAATGTCCGTGCCAAACATGATGTCAAGATAAACTAATCTCCACGTGACTGGACGTGATCCATAAACTGCACGTGATCTATATCCCATTATTCCCTGCATAGCCATGTGCCTATCTAAAGCCTCTTAAATGCCACTGTCGTGTCTGCCTCCAGCACCACCCTGAGCATCACACCACCCTCTGTGTAAAAAAGGAACTTGCCCTGCACATCTCCTGTAAACTTTGTTCCTCTCACCTTTTAGCTGCGCCCTTTAGCATTTGATATTTTCATCCTGGGAGAAAGGTTCTGACTACCTTATTTATGCCTCTCAAACATTTATGTATCAGGTCTCCCTTCAACCTCCAGCATTCCTGAGATCATAATCATAATCAAAATAATCATAATCATACTTTATTATGCAACATACAAGGAATTTGATTTGCCATACAGTCATACCAATAAAAAGCAACAGGACACACAAAACACATTTTAACATAAACATCTACCGCAGTGATTCCTCCACATTCCTCACTGTGATGGAAGGCAAAAAAAGTTCCATCTCTTCCCTTCTTTGTCCTCCTGCGGTCGGGGGCCTCGAGCCTTCTGTTGACGGGACAATCTTGACTCCCGAAGCCAGCGGTCGGGCTCTCTGCATCGGAGCGATCAAGCCCCCGCATCAGGGGGGATCTCAGCTCCCCGCACTGGGCAATTCGACCGGTCGGGGCAGGTCGAACCTTCTGCGACTTTGGAGTTTCCCGACATCGGTCTCTACCCAAGACTGCGAGCTCCTCGATGTGGGAATCCGCAGGCCGCAGTTGGACGTCGATCCCGGGCAAGGGATCGCAGGCTCCAATGGTATGTCCACGGTCCCGCGGTAGGGCTCAAAGTCAGTCTCGAGCAAGGCCACCAGCTCCATGATGTTAGGCCGCAGAGCGACCGGAGATACGATCCGGAAAACAATCGCATTTCCGGCAGGGTAAGAGATTCAGAAAAAAGTTTCCCCTGACCCCCTCCCCCATAAAACAAACCAGAGAACATTAACACATACTTTTTAAAACACACTATAAATTAAAAAAAAGACATAAAGACAGACAGACTGTTGGCAAGGCTGCCATCGCTGATGGCAATCATAAATTGATAGGACCCTCCCATCCTCACAATGATCAGTCTGGAGAAGGGTCCTGACCCAAAGCATTGTCCTGTCCTGTCCATTCCCTCCACGGATGCTGCCTGACCTGCTGAGTTCCCCGGTCACATTGTGTTTTGCGCAAGATGCCAGCATCTGCAGTTCCCCGAGTCTCTCCAACACTTTGTTTGTGTGGTGTTGGAGTTTTTTTGGAATCTATCTTGAGGCGCGGCACTATCTTGTAATGGTGATGAGCTGCCAACACTGATCCTCCCTCCACTGTATCGGGGCTAAAGGGACTTCCTTTATGGTCATCGAGTTATTAGTCTAGTGAGCAAGGGGAACTCAAGACTACAAGTTGAGCAGTATTGCACTGGCCTGTCTGAACGCAGAGTGCACTCAAGGAACAATAATTTTACTGCTTTTTTTAAAGAAAACATCATGAGGTAAAAAATGTTTTGAAAGACATCTGTGTGTGTGTGTCATCGAACATCAAAACTTATGGTGATTCAAGGCAAAATTATCCTGTTTTTAATGACATGGAATTAAGTTGAACTTACAGTTCAGTTGACCCAACGAGTTTGTGCTTTTGCTTTTGAGTCGTACAGAGAAGCATAGCGCAGAAATAGGCCCTTCGGCCCATTGAGTGCATGCTATCAAGCACCATTTTACATTTTAAAAAAGACACAAAGTGCTGGACTAACTCAGTGGGTCAGGCAGCATCTTTGGAGAACGTGGATTTGTGTCGGAGGAACTGCAGACAGTGGTTTATACTGAAGATAGACACAAAATGTTGGAGTAACAGCGGGTTAGGCAACATCTCCGGAGAAAGTTTCGGGTCAGAACCCTTCTTCGGACTGGGGTAGGTGGTTAGGTGATTGGTCTAAAGGATGGTCGTACCCAAAACGTCGCCTATCCATTTTCTCCTGAGATGCCGCTGGACCAGCTGAGTTACTCCAGAACTTTGTGCCTTTTTTTTGTAAACCAGCATCTGCAGTTCCTTGTGTCAACCTTTAACATTAATCTGATTTTATTCTCCCCATATTCCTATCAATCCTCTCAGAATCTCTCGATCACCAGCGATCACTCAAAGTCGTGTGTGATTGTCCTCTTGGTGGGTCCTTTCAATTAATCATTGGACCTTTCAATTAAAGGAGAGATTTTCACTTTGTTTTGTCTTTGTTATGAGTGCTGTTTAAATACAAATTTTTGATGTTGATTGAACTGATTGAAAGATACAGCCGGGCCCACGCCGACCATCGTCCACCCGTTCACACTAGTTCTATGCTATCCCACTTTCTCATCCACTCTTCGCACACTGGGCGCAATTTACAGGTGGCCAGTTTACCTACATCCTGCGCGTCTTTGGGATGTGGGAGGAAACTGGAGCACCCGGAGGCAAACCCATGTGGTCACGGGGAGAACGTGCAAACTCCACACAGACTGCACCCGAGGTCGGGATCGAACCTTGGTTTCGGGAGCTGTGAGGCAGCAGCTGTGCCATTGTGCTGCCCAGTGCTCCAGGTGGATCTCGCATGCTTTGCTTTTTCTGAACTTGTCAACATTATCTTCGATTTTTCCTTAACATCCCCACCCTCTCCCCTGACCACTCATTTACCCCCTTTGGCTGTGAGGCCAACATTCCCTGGGTCAAAGAGCTAATTGTGATTTTACTCATCTAATCTAGATAAAGCACAAATAAGACAGATAGATAGCAGTGGTGTGATGAAGAATATAGTAATTGTGTTGACAGAATATTAATAAATTACAAAGATACAGACATAAAATGCTGAAAATCTCTAATTTCACAGTAATGTAAATGGTCATTAAAATGTCAATTATACAAGCATGAATAACTTTATTACATTTTAAAGAGAGTTAAAATTAGAGATTTAACACTTCATTGCCATCTATTGCACTCCAGTTGCATTTTTTATTTCCTTTTTTCCTTTTTTGTCCTTTCTATAAAAAGTCAATTAAAATGAATGAGAAGTGAAAAGCATCCGCTCGGTATGACAGTGTGGTTGGATGGTGATGAACATAGAACAGTACAGGTAGACACCAAATGCTGGAGTAACTCAGCGGGACGGGCAGCATCTCTGGAGAGAAGGAATGGCTGACGTTCAGGTCGAGACCCTTCTTCAGGCTGATGTCAGGGGAGTGGGCGGGACAGAGATAGAATGTCGTTGGAGACAGTAAGATTGATGGGAGAACTGGGAAGGGGGAGGGGATGGAGAGAGAGGGAAAGCAAGGGCTATTTAAAGTTAGAGAAGTCAATGTTCATACCGCCAGGGTGTAAGCTACCCAAGCGAAATATGGGGTGCTGTTCCTCCAATTTGCGCGGGGCCTCACTTTGACAATGGAGGAGGCCCAGGACAGAAGATCAGGTTGGGAATGGGAGGGGGAGTAAAAGTGCTGAGCAACCGGGAGATCAGGTCGGTTAAGGTGGACTGAGATCTACCGGTTGCTCAGCACTTTAACTCCCCCTCCCATTCCCAATCTGATCTTTCTGTCCTGGGCCTCCTCCATTGTCAGAGTGGGGCCCAGCGCAAATTGGAGGAACAGCACCTCATATTTTGCTTGGGTAGCTTACACCCCAGCAGTATGAAAATTGACTTCTCTAACTTCAAATAGCCCTTGCTTTCCCTCTGTCTCCATCCCCTCCCCCTTCCCAGTTTTCCCACTAGTCTTACTGTCTCCGAATCACTTTCTACCTCTGTCCCTCCCACTCGCCTGACATCAGTCTCCACCTGAAACGTCACCCAATCCTTCTCTCCAGAGATGCTACCTGGCCCTCTGAGTTACTCCAGCATTTTATGTCCACCTTGGATTTCAACCAGCATATGCAGTTCTTTCCTACACATAGAACAGTACAGCACAGGAACAGGCCACAATGTCTGTGCCGAACGTGATGCCAAGTTGAACTCTTATCTGCTTGCACATAATCCCTGCTCAGGAACAATTAATTCCTGCTCAGGCACAATTATTTTCCCTCTGTAATTGGACATCTAAGTGATCCGTCCATAAGCTAGGGTACAGTTCTAATATGCTCTGCTTCCTTGCAGACATTGGACTTTGTCTATGGAACTGATGCGCTACAATGCTGAGAACTATATTCTGCACTCTGTATCTTCCCCTTTGCTCTATCTATTGTACTTGAGTTTGATTTGTTTGTATTTATGTAAAGTATTTTTTCTGATTTGATGAGATAGCACACAAAACAAAACGTTTGACTGTATCTCGGTACACATGAAGCTAATAAACCTAAACCACAACCTCACAATTAGTGCCGAGGTCAATTGTAGATGCTTATCGCCAGGAGGTGACATTATTTTATGTGTGCAGCAATACAGAGGAACGTTGAGATCTTATTCCTGGTTTGCTAAAAAAAACCAATTTCAATCAGACAATTTAACGTTTTGTTGTTACATTTGCAAAAATAGATTTTTTACTTCTTGACAAGTGATGGAAACATGGCTTGCTTGATTGTTTAGTTTAGTTTAGATGGTTCAACAATGTTAGTTGGTTAGTTTAGTTTATTGTCACGTGTGCCGAGGTACAGTGAGAAGATTTTCTGTTGCGTACTTTCCAGTCAGCGAAAAGACTGTACATGATTGCAATCAAGTCGCCCACAGTATACAGGTACAGGATAAAGGGTATAACATTTAGTACTAGATAAAGTCCAGTAAAGTATGATTAAAGATAGTTTGAAGGTCCCTGATGAGCTAGATAGTAGGCCAGGACTGTTCTCTCTTTGGTGATAGGATGGTTTAGTTGCCTGATAACAGCTGGGAAAAAACTGTCCCTGAATCTGGAGGTGTACGTTTTCACACTTCTGTACCTCTTGGCTTTTGGGAGAGTGGAGAAGATGGAGTAGTAAATGTAGATTTATAAAAGTACACTCACTGATGGTTTGGTCTTAAACACCCTGATAGAGGTATCTGAAGTAGCTGATAGAGCTGCTACCTCACAGCGCCAGAGATCTGGGTTTGATGCTGACATCGGGTGCTGTGTGTGCCTGTGTCTGTGTGGAATGTGCACGTTCTCCCTGTGATCGCATGGGTTTTCTCCGGCTGCTCCGGTTTCCTCCCACATCCAAAAGACGTGCGGGTTTGTAGGTTAATTGGCCTCTGTAAATGGCCCCTTAGTTTGCAAGGAGTGGATGATAAAGTGGGAACTGGTATGAATGGGTGATGTCGTTCAGTGTGAACTCGGTGAGCCAAACGGCCTGTTTCCATCTTGTATCTCTGAACTAAACTAAAAAGCTGCAGTTAACGTCAAGGTAACTGCATCAGTCGTGAACGAGATGCATAGTTCAGACCCTGACTGGTAACCACTGTCTGTTTATCTATTAAGGTCAATTTTGCAGCAGTGTCTATTGTTCACATTGGAACTACCACCAATGATTGTACCCATGATTGTCTTGATTAGTACAGGTGTCAGAGGTTATGGGGAGAAGGCAGAGGAATGGGGTTAGGAGGGAGAGATAGATCAGCCACAATTGAATGGCGTAGACTTGATGGGCCGAATGGCCTAATTCTACTCCTATTCCTTATGACTTTCTGAGCTATGACGAACAAATTGCAGGTCATAGAGTCATACAGCATGGAAACAGCCCTTTGGAGCACCTCGTCCCTGCTGACCAAGGCGTCCCTTCTACGCTGGTGTTTGCCCGTGTTTGGCCCATAACCCTCTAAATCGTTCCTATCTGTCTACCTGTCCAAGTGTGTGTTAAAATGTTTCCTTCGTATTTGCCTCAACGACTTCCTCTGGCAGTTGGCTCTGTAGACCCACCACCTTCTGAGTATAAAAAAATGAAGCTAACATTGCAAAGTAAGAAAGAGAAGGAATTCCATTCTGGGCCAAGGTCAATTGCTATCGCAATAAGAAATTTTCAAATTGAACTGCGGCTAAAATTGTAAAAGTGCCTGGTTTATCTGCAAAGTTCCCCTCACTCATTGCCTTTAAACTCTGCTTGACCTCGGATTGTGGGTTATTTAGGACAACGTTTCTAAAGCTGAAAACACTGAGTCACATTTTAGTGGCAGAATAATTCATAGTGTCTGTATTCATTATTGAATAATATGTTCCTGACTTACCATGAAAAATGTATAAGCTTTCTACCAGTTTGCTTTTCTTTAAATTAAAAGTCTCATACAATGACTTGTATCTTTAACATCCAGTTGGAATTAAATGATCTATTAAACTATTAAATAAACAGGTAAATCATCAAAAAGTATTGTAGAATTTCTTTCATAATCATAAAAAACCTCAGGATTAATTAAGAATTTGTAAAAACAAAAATGAATGCACAGAATTGTGTGGATATTCTAGACAATCTTTGCTCTTTAAAATGGCCTCCAGCCTTATTTATGTTCATAAGTTATAGAAGCAGAATTAGGCCATTTGGCTCATCGTCTACAATCATGGCTGATCTATCTTTCCCTCTCAACCCCATTCTCCTGCCTTCTCCCCATAATCCCTGACACCCTTACTAATCAATAATCAATCAATCTCTGCCAGATTCAAGAACAGCTTCTTCCCAGCAACCATTGGGCTCTTGAACACTACACAACACCAACCTCAACTTTGAATTGTGGACTGTTGCAGTTGCACTAAAGACTTTGGTCTGTTATGCACTAGTATTGGATTTATTAATATACTGAATATAGTTTTTTTTTGTTTATGGTACAATTTCTGTGTGTATTGCATTATCAACCTGTAATGCTGCTGCAAGTAAGAATTTCAGTGCTCCATTTTCAGGACATATGGCAATTAAACATTCTTGCCTATATTTTCCTTCTATATATAGACCTTGTGTTGTCTCTCCTGGAAACCAAATGCAATCAATCCTAGGCTGCCTGCTGATATTTAGTTTAGTTTAGTTTCTTGATTCAGCAAGGAAACAGGCTCTTCGGCCCAACGAGATATCGCCGACCATTGATCACCCGTTCACACTAGTTCTAAGTTATCCCACTTTCTCAACCACTCCCTAAACACCAGGGGCAATTTACAGAGGGCCGATTAACCTACAAACCCGCATGTCTTTATGATGTGGGAAGAAACGGTGGTACCTCAAGGAAACCCACGCGGTCACACGGGGAACGTACAGATTCTAACTGAGCCATTTGTGATGGTTAATGTTTTACTAAGGTAAACAGAAACTCTTGAGCTCAATAAATGGGACCATTTAGATATGAGGTAAGGAAATGACAGAGATTAATCTGATGGGTTTGTGAATTTCATTGATTTGTGATTTTGATGGATTCAATAAAATGAATGGATTTGTAAATTTGATGGAATCGATAACATTGATGAATTTGAGAAAATTGATGGATATGGGGAAATAAAGTGATGGATTTAATAAAATTTGTGGATTTGCTGAAATTTATGTGCTTGAGAAAAACTTATAGATTTAATGACATTACTGTATTTGGTAAAATTACAGTATTTGGGAAAACATGGATTTGGAGAAATTAATAGATTTGATAAGATTGATGAATTTGGTGAATTTGGTAAAATTGGTGCATGTGGTGAAAATGAATTTGGTAAATTCAATGGATTTGATAAAAAATTTATGAATTCGATGAAGGTGATGGATTTCGAAAAAAATTATAATTTGATAAAATTGATAGATATAGGAATAAAATTGATGGATTTCGTAAAAATTATGGATTTGGTCAAATTGATGGTTTTGTTGAAACCAACAATTGATGGTTTTGTTGAATTTGGCTATTTGTTGATGTACTTCTCCACGCTGTAAATCACTACAAAGTGGTAATCTCACGGCTGCTATCAACCACATTTGTTTGGTGATTGAGTTTCAGTTTAGTTTATTATTGTCACGTGTACCGAGGTACTGTGAATAGCTTTTGTTGCGTGCTAACCAGTCAGCGGAAAGACAATACATGATTACAATCGAGCCAGTGTTCAGATACATGATAAGGGAATAACGTTTAGTGCAAGGTAAGGCCAGTAAAAGCCAATCAAAGATAGTCCATGGGTCACAAATGAGATAGGTAGTAGTTCAGGACTGCTCTGCAGTTGTGGTAGGGTTATTCAGTTGCCTGATAACAGCAGGGAAGAAACTGTCTCTGAATCTGGAGATATGCGTTTTCACACTTCTATACATTTTTGCCTGGAGAAGTGGGAATGACCAGGGTGCGACTGGTCCTTGGTTATGCTGCTGGCCTTGTCGAAGCAGCGTGAGGTCTAAATGGCACTGATGAAGGGAGTCCTGGTCATTTTTCAATTGTCTGTGGCACTCCAAATGGGAGGAGGGGGGAGGGGGGGGGGTGACATATTGCAATTACTTTTATGAAAGTGGGACTGTGAGAAGGATTTACCGCATGTTTTTAGCAATTAAAAGTGTGTGCGTAGAAAGACCAAGTTTATGATGGTTTTTATTGCTCAGTAAACTGAGAGTTACTGGGTTTTAAAATTAAAGTAGCTGCATAGATCCTGGGATGCACAGTTTTATGTGTCCATTAAAGAGAGACGGGCTCTATCAAGGGCGCCTTTGGATGGGGCTTTGCCAGCAACGCTTTGTTGCACCAGAATTGAAAAGGATGTAAATGTTTTTGTAATTGTGACTGTATCAGAATGAGACTGGGATTTATACAAGTGGCAAGTATCCTCCTTGCTGAGGATAACTAAAATACGCAAAGGTCTGATGAAGGGTGCTGACCCGAAGCATCACCTTCCCATGTTCTCCAGAGATGCTGCCTGACCCACTGAGTTACTCCAGCACTTTGTGCTGCTGTTTGTAAACCAGCATCTGTGCCTCCTAGTCTCAGATGGTGAACCTCATCTGCAACCCTTTGTCTTTTGGATCTGTGTCTTTTGTCTGTATGTCGTATAGGATAAGCAGGAATTCTCTGACCCAAGAGCTAGGCTGTTCAGGAGTGACGTCAGTACGTGGTGGATCCACTCCCTACACACGAGGGGCGATTTGCAGAGGGCCTCTTAACCTCCAATCCCACACGTCTTTGGGATGTGGGAGGAAACCGGAGCACCCGGTGGAAACCCAAGCGGTCACAGTGTGAACATTGCAAACTCCACACACACACACACACGCAGACAGCACCCGAGGTCGGGATCGAACCCGGGTCTCTGGCGCTGAACCCGCTGCGCTGCTGTGGCGCCTACTCTTGTCTCTGTGTCAATAATTGAACCCTGGATACAATTCGGCAAGATCACAGGCCCATGACATGTTTATTTAATGATAATTGAAATCCTCGTCAATATTTTTATGTTCATTGAACAAGAGTAGAAATCTCTGGCCATTTCTATTTGTTCTATTTGCTGGCAAGGCCATGCTGTTATTCATCCTTGTATTGTCAGGCTGCACATGCTTCTGACAAACACTCTTTTGAAGGCTTTGTTATTCCTTCGGCTTTTATCTACCCAGCTTTTCACCTCGCACTTTGAGCTGCTGTCAGCCGTTAGAAGTTTGCAAACACTTTGTATCTATCCCTCCACGTTTGGTGTGAGATCAAGATATTGAGTAAGAAATGACAACTCCCTCTTTCTTTCCTCCTCCCCACCTATCTCTCTCCCCTGGACTCACACTCATTTCTCCACCCCCACTTCTATTCCTTCCTCTGGCTTCACAATTCGCCAGCCCTCTTTCCTTATCTCACACCTTTTGACTTTTCATCTCTGGCCTTTGTCCAGATATCTGCCTATCTATCCTCCCCTCTCACCTGTATCCACCTATCACTCACCAGGCTTTGTACACCCCCATCTTTCTTCCAGCATCCCCCTCCCCCCCCCACCCCAATCAGTCTGAAGAAGGGTTCCGACCCAAAACATAATCTATGCATGATTTCCAGAGTTACTCCAACATTTTGTGTCTTTTATTTATAAACCAGCATTTACAGTTCCTTGTTTTTCCGTTCTTCTCTCTCTTGGTTACTGTCGATAAAACTTGAGGAAGGACATCCTTGCTATTGAGGCAGTGCAGCGTAAGTTCAAGAGGTTTATCCCAGGGATGGCGGGACTGTCATACGAGGAAAGATTTGAAAGACTGGGCTTGTATTTCACTGGAATTTAGAAGGATGAGAGGGGATCTTATAGGGACATATAAAATTATAAAAGAATTGGACAAGCTGGATGCCGTTCAACTCCTCTCTGATATCGTGACCACTGTCAGTCTGGTAAAATGGATAATCAGGAAAGCTCTGGAACCAAGGGTGCCGGAAAATTGTTGGTGGACCAGTAGTTAGTTCTCTTCTCCATGTGCATCAATGGCATCATTCTCAATCACCTGCCTTATCACCTTACTCCTTCGACACTGCTCAGTGGCACATCTGGCAGAGCCGCTGCCTTGCAATCCCGACCTCGCGTGCCATCTGTATGTGGAGTTCGCACGTTCTCCCTGTGACCACGTGGGTGCCCTCCAGGTGTTCCGGTTTCCTCCCACATCCCAAAGACGTGCGGGTTTGTAGGTTATGTGGCCCTCTGTAAATTGCCCCCTAGTGTGTAGGGAGTGGATGTGAAAGTGGAATAACATGGAACGTGTGTGAACGGGTGATCGATGGTCGGCATGGACTCGGTGGGCCGAAGGGCCTGTTTCCATGCTGTAACTTGAAATACCCTCGCCCACAGCTGAGAAGGGCCCATATATGGAGCGTTAATGTTCTGCTTGGTTTTGGCATGTGAAAAGCATGAATATCTTCTTTTCGAATTAGTCCATTTGATGAGGTGCAATGCATCATTATTCTTTTACAAGTAAATGCTGCTTATTTTTTTAGCCATGCTGATGAGGCCATCTGGTGTAGCAGGCATTTTTAATCGACAGTCTCACTCAGGAGGGAGCAACCGCAGAGGGGCAATAAAACAATGATTTGTTGAACAAACCATGCTGGAACGGCGTTCAAACGAGTCCTGTTGATTGGCACCAAGTTCTTCGAACATTCACTCCCTCATCTGGAGCATTGTTGCTGCAAATACCCCCCTTCCATTGACTCCATTCCCACCTCACACTGACTTGGCAAGGCCAGCAGCAGAATCAAGGACCAGTCTCCCCCGGTCACTCCCTCTTCTCCCCTCTCGCATCAGGCAAGTGGTACAGAGGTGTGAAAACACACACCTCCAGATTCAGGGGCAGTTTCCTCGCGGCTGTTATCAGGCAGCTGAACCATCCTATCACCATCTAGAGAGCGATCCTGACCTCCCATCTACCGCTTTGGAGACCCTCGGACTATATTCAATCGGACTTCACTGGACTTTATCTTGCATTAAATGTTATACGCTTTATCCTGTCTCTGTACTCTGTGGACGGCTCGATTGTAATCATGTACAGTCTTTCCGCTGACTGGATAGCAGGCAATAACAAAAGCTTTTCGCTGTACCTTGTTATCCATGTCAATAAACTGAACTAACGAACTAACACTGGGCACCATCAACACTAGAGAACTTTAGAACAGTGCAGTTCAAGAACAGGCCTTTTGGCCCACGATGTCTGTGTCGAACATGATGCCAAAACCTTATCTACCTGCACGTGATCCATATTCCTCCATTCCTTGCATATCCATGTGCCTATCCAAAGGTTTCTCAAGCTCCATTCCACTACCACCCCTGGCATTGTGTTCCTGGCAGTGTGTTCTGTGTAAAAAAAACATACCTTGCCCTGCAAGGTCCTTTCACCCTCCTACTGGCCCTTGGTCCTCACGTCCGGCATCTCCAGCAGCTCCCTCCTCACCAGTTCTCGGATCTTCAGGGAAGGGGCCGGGGCCGGACTAGGCAGCGTCCCTCGACAGGCCATCGGCCCTCAGCAAGGCTTCATCAAGCTTCTACTTGTTCACTATTCCTGCCCCAACTCATTCTATTTACCTCACGTTCCCCATCAACTATTCACCCCCTCAGGTCTGTCACCGACACGCTTGGGGCAACTCACAATTGCCAAATAACCCTGTACCCACCCACCGCGTTTAGTTTAGTCTAGTTTAGAGATACAGCGGGGAAACAGGCCCTTCGGCCCACCGAGTCCGCGCCGGCCAGCGATCCCCACACACTGACACTATCCTACACACACTAGGGATAATTTACAATTATATCAAGACAATTCACCCTCAAACCTGTACTACAAATCCTGTGGAGTGGGAGGAAACCGGAGATCCTGGAGAAAAACCACGCAGGTCACGGGGAGAGCGCGCAAACTCCGTACAGACAGCATCTGCAGTCAGGATCGAATCTGTGTCTCTGGCGCTGAAAGGCAGCAACTCTACCGCTGTGCCACCAAGGGAGGAAATCCGCGTGTAATGGGGAGAACGTGCCAACTCCACACAGGCAGCACCATGGGTCAGGATTGAACATGGGTCGTTGAAGCTGTGAGGCAGCAGTACTACCCACTGTGCCACTCTGCCACCTCGTAGTGCGAGCACTTGTTGGACACCAGCTACCTCAGATTATTAGCAGAGCCAGTCCTTGGTCCACTGACTAATCGCAAATATCAGACACTGAAGTCCACTGCACAACATAACAAACAATCTCTTTGCCCTCTCTTCCAGCTTTCTTTCTCCTCTTTCCCAACACCCTCCCCCCCCCCCCCCCCCACAATCAGTCCGAAGAAGGGTCCCGACCTGAAATGTCACCCAGCCATGTTCTTCAGAGGTGCTGCCTGACCTGCTGAGTTATTCCAACACTTTTTTTTTTGTTGCAAACTAGCATCTGCAGTTCCATGTTTCTGCTGCACAAAGGACTGGCTTTAATCTGTGTACTCCCTGTTCTGTGTTATTTTGGCTTCAAGTTAATTCAATAAAACACCAATTTTAAAGCAACTGGCTACAGACAGTTAGTGTGTATGAGTCTGCTTTAAAATCTGTGACTTAGTTTATTTAAAATGTGTCTTGTATTTATATGGCGAACCAGAAGACACAAAGCGCTGGAATATCTCAGCAGGTCAGACAGCTTCTCTGCAGAGCATGGATAGGTAATTTTTCAGCTTGGAATCCTTCTTCAGACTGCAGGAATGACAGAGGGGGGGCAACGAGAGAGGGTCTCACAAACCTCTGTCGGAGAGAGGAGAACTTCTTCAAAGTAGGCATATCTTGAGGAGATTTCACATGTAAACCTGTGCTGGGAGGGACTGCCAATGCTGATGTACACCGAAGATAGACACAAACTGCTGGAGTAACTCAGCGCGTCAGTCAGCATCTCTGGAGAAATGGAATAGGTGACATTTTGGGTCGAGACCCTTCAGGCTGAGAGTCGGGGGAGAGGGAACCTTGAGGTATAAAAAGATGCAGAACAAATCAGAGCAGGAACCAATGACTCAGGAGAGATGGAGCCCACAATGATCCACTGAGGAAGAGGTGATAATGAAGGGGATACAAACAGTGAAACCAGCAAGATGACTCGGGTGGTGGAGGGACAGAGAGAGAGGGAATGCGAAGGTCACTTGAAATTAAAAAATCAATATTCATACCGCTGGGTTGCAAGCTGCCCAAGTGAAATATGAGGTGCTGTTCCTGCAAATTATGTGTGGCCTTTTCTCCAGGGATGCTACCTGACCGGTTGAGTTATTCCAGCATTTTGTGTCTATCTGCCGTTCCTCGTCTCCACGATTTACAGTATATGGCCCATATTAAGATCTCAGGAAATTTCACAACACTTTACTGTCAAGGTAATACCAACTTTGAAATGAAACCAATTTGGGGGAATACAAGACCAATGGCCTTTGACTCTGTTCCATACATTGTAGGTAGGCAGAGCTAACCTTAAGGGGGAGGAGAAAAATAGGTGTGAGTCCAGGTGGGGTTTGTGTCTCTATTTGTAAACCAGCACCTCTGGTTTTTGGTTTCATCATTCCGGTAAACCACCTCACCAAAGACTCCACATCCTTCCTGTAATGGATCGACCAAGTTACACATGCTTATCCTTTAAAAGTAAACGTAATGTTGTTACAGAACTCAAATGGCACCAGCCAGCAGTTTATCAATCTTTTTCCTCACTTGCACTACTGGAAAATCATGCAGATGGACCTCAAACTGCATCAGTTTAAAACAGGAAATTCCCAGAAATGTAAATATTCGTGTTTTTATGACATGATGTTTGGAATTGCAGCTCACAAAAGATTAGCCACGATTTTAAGAGAGATTTATCAAGGGTTTATTATTCTACAACGCAAGTTTTATTCCTGAGTAATCGCGAAACACTAATTATCCACTTTCACTCAGAGCTTAAATGCTTCATGTTGCAACAGGGAACTGCAGATGTTGGTTTACCAAAGAAGGACACAAAGCACTGGAGTAACTCAGTGGGCCAGGCAGCGTCTCTGGAGAACATGGAGAGGTGATGATTGGTCCCGACCCAAAACGTCAACTATCTATGTTCTCCAGAGATGCTGCCTGACCTGTTGAATTACTCCAGCATTTTGTGCTTTCTTAAATACTTCATGTTAGTTTTAGTTTTCATTTGTTGGCACAGTTTTACTGGCATCGGTTAGTGACTTTTACATTAAAGAGCATTGGATTGGAAAAAAACAGCAGAATTAACTAAAGGAACTTGAATCTTCTAAATTGATTTAGTGTGATAGATTGATTGAAAGATACAGCATGGAAACAGGCCCTTCGGCCCACAGAGTCCACGCCGACCATCGATCACCCATTCACACTTGTTCTATGTACCCCAGCTTATGAGAGAACTGTTCAGAAGTGACGGGGGAAAGATTTAATAGGAACCTGAGGAGCAACTTCTTTACAAACAGGGTTGAGGGTATACATAACAAGGAGGTAGTTGAGGCAGGTACTATTGTAATGTTTAAGAAACATTTAGACAGGTGCATAGACAAAGGTAGGTTTAGAGGGATATGGGCCAAACGCAGGCAGGTGGGACTATTGTAACTGGGGGAAGTTGGTCGGTGTGGGCAAGTTGGGCCTGTTTCCACACTATGACCAAAAATACTAACACTCTGAACACTGAATACCACGATTGCTTTTTATTCCAGTACAACTTTCATGCCCTGGTTTAACGCAAGATGTGCCTTTAATTTTGACTGCTTTCTTAAAATGGGTAACTGGAATATATATCCACGAGGAAAAAATATATTGGGAGGACTCTTGGAAGGGGATCAGATGGTCAGATGAACAACATTGATGTTGACGGAAGGGTTGTATCGCTGGCTTCTGTGCTGTGGCCATTTTGTGGTGTTGTGATGAGTTTGGTTGACTTCCAATCAACCAAACTAGAACATTTGACTAAAGTGCCAGGGGACAGGGGTTAGCAAACTCCCCACTCCATGACTCACGGATAAACATTGCAAGACATTTTTACCAGAACTATCCACCGGCTGAGCGGGACGTAAATGATGCATTTTGCTCATTCACGTCTGTCCTTGGCACCCTTCCCCGACCAGTTGAATCTGGAACTGATGTGCGGAGGCAGGTAGTGGGCACATATTGACAGCGGCGTTGAGCTGTGGAGCTGGATATTTAAACAGCGGGAACTTATGTTTTCAGTGTTGCAAGGGAAGTCCAAAAGCACACAAGATGGCACCAAATTAACCTCTTGCTTGGTATACATCTGTAGAGTGTGAATTAACATCATCACAGACGAACTAAGCCTTTGATGGAGCCAGTTTAGTTTAGTTTCATTTGAGATACAGCATGGAAACAGGCACTTCGGTCCACCACTACAGCGAAAACACTTGTTCTATGTTCTCCCCTGTCCATGGTATGTTCTATGTTCTATGAGTCCACACTGACTATCGATCACCCGTTCGCATTAATTCTATGGTATCTCACTTTCTCATCCGCTCCCTACACACCAGGGATAATTTACAGAGTCAATTAACCTACAAACCCGCACGCCTTTGGGATGTGGGAGGAAACCGTAGGGCCAAAGGAAACCAACGCGGTCACAGGGAGAATGTGCAAACTCCGCACAGACAGACAGACAGACGAGGTCAGCATGGAACCCGTATCTCTGATGCTGAAAGGCAGTGGCTGTCCCGGCTGCACCACTGTGGAGCCTCTTTGGTGACCAGAGTCTGAACTGGCTTCATGAGGGAAAGCAAAACGAGTAAGTATCAATAGGATAATGTGCAGATAATGTGCGATAGTTATAGCGGCACAGTGGCGTAGCTGGTAGAGGACTTTACTGGACTTTATCTTGCACTAAACATTATATCCTTTATCTTGCATCTGTACATATGGATGGCTTGATTGTAATCATGTATATCTTTCTGTTGACTGGATAGTACGCAACAAAAAAACTTCACTGTACCTCAGTAAACCAAACTAAACTAACATAAAACAGAACATATAACAGTACAGAAGATATACATAAAGTGCTGGAGTAACTGGGCGTCATGGTGGCGCAGGGGTAGAGTTGCTGCCTTAGCGCCAGACAAGCGGGTTCGATCCTGACCAAGGGTGCTGTCTGTACAGAGTTTGTACGTTCTCCCCGTGTCCTGTGTGCGTTTTCTCCGGGATCTTTGGTTTCCTCCCACACTTCAAAGACATACAGGTGTGTAGGTTCATTGGCTTGGTATAACTGTAAATTGTCCCCAGTGTGTGTTGGATAGCGTTAGTGTGCGGGGATTGTGCGGCGTTAGTGAGCGGGGACTCGGTGGGCCGAAGGGCCTGTTCAACGCTGTATCTCTAAAACTAAAACTAACAACTAAAAAACTAAAACTCAACTCAGCCTCCGACCCTTCAGAAAACCCCCCCCCCCAAGTCTATCCAACCTCTCCTTGCAGCTAATACACGAGGGAGCAATGGAAGGTTTATTTCTCACGAGAATTGTTTTGCTTTTGATCGGGGAGAGTTTACCGGTTCTTGCTTGTAATCTCTGATTTGGGACTGGGAGTTTAAATATTTGCGGCTTTGGTAAATTGTCTGTGTTTTTGTAATCTTTCAAAACTTGCGGCGAGAGTTCCCTTCTCTGTGGAAGCTTTCACTTTAAGTTCTATCAGTGAATGGACACTCTTGTTTTGCTCTGTAGGAGTCAGAATCAAGGAACCGCATTAGTCTAACTATTTTCATGAATTAATCTTTTATTTTCATTAATTATTTTAATTGGTTTAACTGCATCAGTGTCCTCCCTTGCTTTTGGAGAAAGTGCACAAGGGAGTAAATCTGAAGAAAAATGAAGCTTAGAAAGAGAGCTTTCTAATTGTTCTTGATTGTCTGATTGGAAGATAGAGCATGGAAACAGGTCCTTCGGCCCACCGAGTCCACGCCGGCCATCGATCACCCGTACACATTAGTTCTATGCTACCTCCACTTTCTCATCACTCTCCCGACGCACGATAAATGCTCATTTACAGAGGGCCAATTATCCTACAAACCCGTGCGTCTTTGGGATGCGGGAGGAAACCGGAGCACCCGGAGGGCCTGTTTCTGCGCTGTATCTCTAAACTAAACTAAACGAAAAATTTCTGAGTAAATATTATTTATTTACAGAGTACGTGTATGAGTGTTAACCAGTGAGTCTAGATGGTAATAAAACAGGCCATGATGCAAGGTAGCTGGCATTGACTCGGTCATTCCTGGGCATACACAGACAAATTATTTTTACCAACATGCAAATATAGCAGTGGATATTTAACGTTACTTTCTTGGGCACGGTGCACTCTTGGGGGCATGAAGCTACGCATTGATTTCATCAGGAAAGTCTTGTCATCTTGATGGGTGTTGAAAGACACGTTGTCGTAGCCAAAATAAAGATTACACCAGCTCTTCTTAAGCAATCAGAGGTTTCTCACCAATTCACTCCAATTTTAAGTAACACTTCCCTATCCCCTCTCAATCTTTCCTGTGCCCACCCCCACCCCAGTCTGCACACATTTTCCCCCCTCTACCACCCCTCTTCCCCCCCTTCACCATCCACTTCCACTTATATCCCTCGCTCCGGCTTTACATTTCACTCTGCTTCTATTACCTCCAGCCTTTCCCACTTACTCCACCCAACTTTGTGTCCTATTCCTCCCTGAAAATTCTCTCCATTCCCCACCAAAATCAATTGATTCCATTATCACTGTACTTCAGTACATGTGACACTAAACTAAACTAAACTAAATTAAACCAAATGAGGAAATATAGAAACACAGGTCCACCTAGACCTACAAGATCTCCCGGTTGCTAACAATTACAACCCTTCCCATTCCCACACTGACCTTTCTGTACTGGGCATCCTCCATTGCCATAGTGAGGCCACACGCAAATTGGAGGAACATCACCTCAGATTTTGCTTGTCTTGCTTACAACCCCGTGGTATGAACATTGAATTCTCTAATTGTAAGCCAACAATTGACCCACCAGGCAACATCATTTCCCTGACTGACATCATTTGTAGCTGACCATGACTGGTCCTAGTCTTTCCTCCTTCTCCCCCCCCCCCCCCACTTTCAGTTTGAAGAAGGGTCCCAACCCGAAATAATGGGGTTGAGAGGGAAAGAGAGGACAGCCATGATTGAATGGCGGAGTAATCTTGATGGGCCGAATGGCCTAATTCTGCTCCTGGAACTTATAGACTTTTGAAACGTCACCCATCCTTTTTTCTCCAGAGATGTTGCCTGACCCACTGAGTAACTCCATCAACGTATGTCTATCTTTGATATAAACTAGATGAGTTTGGATTCAGCATGATCGTCTCTGATTTGTTATCAGGTTTTTGTACATCAGCGCATATTGTGGTGCCTCTCTGACATACACTATTTGTTCCAATTATATATTTAAAACAGTGCAGCTGTCTTGTTGGCACAATATGACGAGCAAATAAGCTTCCTGGTAATAAAACCAGGACAAATGCCAGTTACTGCTGTTGGCTTTGTCTGTCTTTGTTCTTATAATAACATTTCTAATCATTTTTATTCCAGTAACAACAAATATTGCAACCGATTAAAAAAAGCATTGCCGTAACATTGCAGAAATGCTTATGGTAATATTATTCATCACTAATTACAGATTATGGACATGATTCGCTCATATTAATAATAACTTATTATTGCACGCAATGCTGGAGTAACACAACGGGTCAGGCAGCACATCTGGAGAACATGGATAGGTGGCGTTTCGGGTTGGGACCTTTCTTCAGACTGATTGTAGTGGGAGAAAGAAAGTTGGAAGAGGCGTGGGGTGCGGGACAAAGCCTGGTAAGTGATAGGTGGAAATAGCTACGGCTAGAAGGTTTCTGAAGAAGGGTCTCGGCCCGAAAAGTCACCTATCCACGTTCTCCACCTCTGAGTGACTCCAGCACCTTGTGTCTTTTTTAGAAAATCAGTATTTGCAGTTCCATGTTTCTTCAACTTAATATTGCAAACCAGTTATGATAAACAGTACTATTAGTAACTTGGTGTTGAGAACTAGAGTATATAGGTACAGAGTGTGAGGGGGAAGATTTAATAGGAATGTGAGGGGCAATGTTTTCACTCAGAGGGCGGTGGGTATATGGAATGAGGAGGTAATTGAGGCAGGTTCTGCAACAACATTTGGCCAGGTACATGGATAGGAAAGGTTTAGAGGGGAAAAAAAGACACAAAGTGTTGGAGTGGCTCAGCAAGTCAGGCTCTGAACATGGATGTGAGACCTTTCTTCATGTTTAGAGGAATATATGGGCCAAATGCGGGCAAAAGAGATCAGCTTAGATGTGGCATCTTGGTCAGCATGGACAATTTGGGCCGAAGAGCCTGTTTTCGTGCTGTATGAATCTATGACTCTCTAAAGTAGCAGAATTAATAATGAAAAGTCGCCGTTGTATTAGATTGGTGACTTAACATTTGTGGTTATTATGGTAGTATTTTCGTAATTACATTATAATGATCCAATTAGTGAACTGTTGTGGAAATCACAGTCATTATAGCAACATTAATCTGGTTTGTTCAGTAACAAATCAATGCAGCACAGTTATAGTGGCTTTTTACCCATTGCTTATTACTGTAATATTCCTCTCATTTTAATACATTAACAACCCTGTTACATTATTGTCAAAATAATATTCACTGTTGTTAGATTAATAATTTGATAGGGCAAATGGGACTTTAATATTAGATTCTCAAATGGAGGGGGAGTACTATTGTCTGTGTGGCATTGGCACGTTCTCCCTGTGACTGCGTGGGTTTCCTCCGGGTTCTGCAGTTTCCTCCCACATCCCAAAGACGCACGGGTTTGTAGATTAGTCAACCCTCTGTAAATTGCCCCTAGAGTGCAGGGAGTGGATGTGAAAGTGGAATTTCATAGAACTCGTGTGAACGGGTGATCGATGGCCTTTAGACTTTAGAGATGGAGCGTGGAAACAGGCCCTTCGGCCCACCGTCCACACCGACCAGAGAGCGTCCCCATGCACTAGTACTATCCTACACACACTAGGGACCACTTACAATTTGCAGAAGCTAATTAACCTTACTCCGCCACCTCCAAACTCCATACTCAGCCACCTCCAGTTTAAATTCCATTTGGAATATTTCGGAGGACCAAGAACCAAGAAAAAAACCTAGAAACCTGTACGCCTTAGGGATGTTGGAGGAAACCAGAGCACCCGGAGAAAACCCACACAGTCACAGGGAGACCATACAAACAGGACCCGTGGTCAGGATCGAACCTGGGTCTCCGACTCCGCAAGGCAGCAATTCTACCGCTGCGACGCCGTGCCTAAATGGTTTCTGCCTGTATTATTGCTGGAGATAAAATACTTGAGGTTTGCCAGGTCCGTTTGAATCACAGCACCCCTGGTGAATCAGTGCCTTGCACTAAATCCTTGTCAGAAGCAGGCCCCAAACCTGAGCTGCCACTTTGGGAGTGTTGCAAATGAACGCCGTGCCGAGGACTTTGACAATAACATTGCCAAGATCGGCTTCAGCAAGGCAGAACAGCCACCTATGCAAGAGAAACAGGGCTTCGTCCTTTCGAAAGCTGCTTCCTCCGTCTCTGCGTTTACTTTATCTGAGTTAACAAATGACAGCTCCATAAACCTGCCATCCCTAAATGAATTCCACATGTCTTTTAATAAATGCGCCTTTATCTAAACACGAAGCGTGTTGTTCATAAATCACTCCCACAGACGTCATACTTGCAATTAACAAGCTTTCTACGTGTGTTCCTTGGTGCCCTGAGATTAGGCTTCATTTAATTTCTGCTGCAAGAGGACTGTAATGAGGTCTGCTGCAGAAATTTAAATGTATTGTCACAATCAAAATGATATTTTCAAAGTCATACATGTCCCCATTCCACTTGCGACTCATCAACCATTTCCAGCCGAAGCTGCTTCTTGTTGAGCTAAGGGTAATTAATTGCAATTTTAAAAGATAAATGCATGCTTTGCTCAGAGCCGACTCCCAAAACATGCACTGTTTTTGACATGGACTGCGGAAAATGCAATGCTGCAAAAAGCCATTTTAGATGAAAAGCGCAGCGATAGAGTTGCTGCCTTACAGCGAATGCAGCGCCGGAGACTCAGGTTCGATCCTGACTATGGGTGCTGTCTGTACGGAATTTGTACGTTCTCCCCGTGACCTGCATGGGTTTTCTCCGAGATCTTCGGTTTCCTCCCACACTCCAAAGACATACAGGTTTGTAGGTTAATTGACTGGGCAAATGTAAAAAAAAAATTTAAAAAATTGTCCCTAGTGGGTGTAGGATAGTGTTAATGTGCGGGGATCGCTGGGCGGCGCTGACCGGGTGGGCCGAAGGGCCTGCTTCTGCGCTGTATCTCTAAATCTAAAAAAAAAGATGAAAGCAAATCATTTCTGCACATTTGTGCTCAAGGTCTCTCACCTATAGTGACTACGGTTTAGCATGTTGCAATGTAAACCATGCATTCAGAAAGCATATCTCGATACCAACATAGCAGAAGAAAGTAAGCGTGCAGGTACAGCAGGCAGTGAAGAAAGCGAATGGCATGTTGGCCTTCATAACGAGAGGATTTGAGTATAGGAGTAAAGAGGTCCTTCTGCAGTTGTATAGGGGCCTTGGTGAGACCACATCTGGAGTGTTGTGTGCAGTTTTGGTTTCCTAATTTGAGGCAGGACATCCTTGCTATTGAGGCAGTGCAGCCTAGGTTCACGAGGTTAATCCCCGGGATGGTGGGACTGTCATATGAGGAAAGATTGGAAAGACTGGGCTTGCATTCACTGGAGTTTAGAAGGATGAGAGGGGATCTTATAGAGACGTATAAAATTATAAAAGGACTGGACAAGCTAGATGCAGGAAAAGTGTTCCCAATGTTGGGGGAGTCCAGAACCAGGGGCCACAGTCTAAGAATAAAGGGGAGGCCATTTAAAACTGAGGTGAGAAGAAACTTTTTCACCCAGAGAGTTGTGAATTTGTGGAATTCTCTGCCACAGAAGGCAGTGGTGGCCAATTCACTGGATGAATTTAAAAGAGAGTTAGATAGAGCTCTCGGGGCTAGTGGAATCAAGGGATATGGGGAGAAGGCAGGCACGGGTTACTGATTGTGGATGATCAGCCATGATCACAATGAATGGCGGTGCTGGCTCGAAGGGCCAAATGGCCTCCTCCTGCACCTATTTTCTATGTTTCTATGTAAGATACAGAAGCTTGAAAGCACGTACCACCAGACTCGGGAACAGCTTCTTTCCCACTCTTATTAGTTTTAGGTTGAGTTTAGTTTGGTTTAGTTTAACGGTACAGCATGGAAACAGGCCCTTCAGCCCACCGAGTCCGTACTGACCAACAATCACCCATTCACACTTGTTCTATCCAACACACTAGTGGCAATTTGCAGAAGACCATTAACCCACAAACCCGCACGTCCTTGAAATGTGGGAGAACCCGGAGCACCCAGAGAAAACCCATGCAGTAACAGGGAGAACGTACAAAGCCCATACAGCTAACGCCCATAGTCAAGATTGAACCTGGGTCTCTGGCGCTGTGAGGCAGCAACTCTACCTCCACTTGTGTCACCGTGCTGTTACTGTGCTGGTTTACGTGTCGCATGTTCTGAGGTACAGAAAAAAGCCACAAAGCGCTGGAGTAACTCAGCGGGTCAGACAGCACTTGTGGAGGACATGGATAAGTGATACTTTTGGGTTGGGACCTCCCTTCAGGCTGAAGAAGGGTCCTAATCCGAACGTCACCTATCCATGAGATGCTGCCTGACCCGCTGAGTTACTCCAGCACTTTGTGTCTTATTTTGTGTCTTATTTTGTAAACCAACACAGCACTTTTATACATCTCCTAACCAGGGTGGCATCCGGTGGAGTGGTCCATGGAAGCAAAGCTGCTTCCCATCTTTCAGGAGATGGTCGCACAGAGAAGAAGGTGTCACAGACATCCGGGCACATTTATGCCAAAAATCTCCACAGGCAGTTAAGGTCAAGCAAAATTCACTGTCGTTGTGTGAAGATTCTTCAGGGCAATATATTAACAGCACTAATAGGAAGAGTTAATGACTCGTGTATTAAAAGGAATGTCTGAAAACTGAGCTTGTTTATTTGTACAGGACATCATTTGTAATTAGTCCATTTCCATTCCATTAATTTCCTGCATTAATCTTGTGGGCTGATAGATATTTCTGCCTGCAAATGTAAACTGCTTATCAAGATGTAATTTTAAAGGATACAAATGGGTTGCCAACCTCTCCAAGATGGTGCTGAAGGAATTAAGGATTGGTCACCTGGACACTTGAGAGAGAGAGAGAAGATACGAGGGACTTTAGAATAAAGTCATGCCTGACTTACGATGGTCTGTCAGATATGTTGGCTTATCAAATACAACCATCTGGAGATACAGGAAATGATCTAGTGTTGACACCCCCTGGAGACAAATTATTAAGTAAAAATGCATGACCAAGTACTGGAATAACAGACACCTATTTTTTTTTTTTTTAAGAAAGATAGACACAGGGAACTGCAGACGTTGGTTTACAGAGTTTGCACATTCTCCCTTTGACCGCATGGGTTTTCTCTGGGAGTACCGGTTTCCTCCCACATTCCAAAGACGTGCAGGTTTGTGGGTTAATTGACCTCTCTAGAATTGTCCCTCGTGTGTTGAATGGAACACTGCCTGGATTAGAGAGTTTCAGCTCCAGGGAAAGTTTGGATAGGCAGGGTTTTGTTTTCTCCGAAACATTGGCGGTTGAGGGGGGAAACTTGATAGAAGCATATGAAACAATGAGAGGCATAGATAGGATAGACGGTCAGAATTCATCCCCGTGTGGGAATGTCCAACACTCGAGGGCATAGCAATATGGTGAGAGGGGCAAAGTTTATTGGAGATGCGTGGAGCATGTTTTTTACACAGCGACTGGTGATGGGTCTTGATTGCTAGGATAGTGCAGGAGGTGGATATGATAATGATGTATAAGAGGCTTTTAGATGAACACAGGGAAGTGCAGAGAATAGAGGGAATGTAATAAAAAGGAACTGCAGATGCTGGTTTATACCAAAGAGAGACACAAAATGCTGGAGTAGCTTAACAGGTCAGGCAGCGTCTCTGGAGAAAATGGATGGGTGACGTTCTGAGTTGAGACCCTTCAGACTCCAACCTTGCTTCAGCCGGTGTCTTAGGGGTGGCACGGTGGCACAGCTGGTAGAGCCACTGCTTCACAGCGCCAGAGAGAGGGGGGGGGGAGGGGGTTGGGGGAAGCAAGAAAAAGACCAGGATAAATCAGGACCAGCAACAGGGTATAGAGGGATATGGATCGTGTACAGGCAGAGGAGATCAGTTTAAAGACAGACACAAAAATCTGGAGTAACTCAGCGGGTCAGGCAGCATCTCTGGAGAACAGGAATAGGTGATGATTCAGGTCGAGATGTCTGAAGAAAGGTCTCGACCCAAAACGTCACCTATTCCTTTTTTCTCCAGGGATGAGGCCTGGCCCACTGAGTTACTGTAGTATTTTGTGTCTGTCTTTGGTTTAAACCAGCATCCGCTGTTCCTCCCTACACGAGATCAGTTTTAACTTGGTGTAAGTACTGTGGGATGAAGGGCCCGTTCCTGTGCTGCACTGTTCTCTGTTCAGTTCTACCATCTCCACCGAACAATTGGTAATGAATCATGACTTGTCCGGTGCTTCCATCAGCTTCCATTTGCCGAGCGTGTTATCAGCAGCCTCTCAGCGGTACCAGAGGTTGTCTTCTTAAGCTCCGTCACATTGAACATACTCGTAACACCGAGCTGACACTTTGTGCAGCCAGATGGATCCACAAATGTGTGATAACTCCCATTTATTTAGCATAATTTAGCTGTGTTGGGAAGCAGAGGGCAAACAATTGAAATGTTAAGGCTCGCTTCGGAGATAGGAAGAGCATGCTTCAGACGGGAGGCCATGAAGCTACTGACAGCTGGGTGTTATTATTTATAAGTCACGGCAGATAAATGGTTGCTTTTCAAACCATCCCATCCTCATTAATATGTCTTCTGCGTACATGATTTTCACCAGTCACACAGGACTCTTGAATAGAAATTGTTTTCCTGCTTGCTAGGTTCAGGAGTGGCTGACTGAGGTGAGGCACTGTGTCTTTTCGCTGCGCTGGGTGATAACACAGAATACTACATATTCCCATCTGATTACGTGGTTTCACGGAGGCAAAATATATATTTCTCTCGGCACTGGTGCACCAAGGATGGCAGCTGGTTGTCCTGATTGTTCAAGTCCATGGTTCTTGCCTTGAAAACGTCAATTGGGAGAAATGAGTTAACTTCAAGTTTAACATGGAGCGTAATTCTCTCACGTTGGTGTGTCTTCAGTCCGCCATTCCTCAGAGACAAAACTATTCCACGGCAGTCTTACAAAAGGAGGGATGTTTTCAAGCTCCCACGCAAAGTGCTGGCGGAACTCAGTGGGTCATGTGGCATCTCTGGAGAACGTGGAGACGTTTCGAGCAGGGACCTTTCTTCAGACCTTACCGCAGCTGGTGACATTGGGGCGGCACGGTGGCGCAGCGGGTAGAGCCGCTGCCTCACAGCGCCATAGACCCGGGTTCGATCCTGCCCTCGGGTGCTGCCTGTGTGCGGTGTTTGTACGTTCTCCCTGTGACCGCGTGGGTTTCCTCTGGGTGCCCCGGTTTCCTCCCACGTCCCAAAGATGTGCAGGCTTGTGAGCTCATTGGCTTCTGTAAATTGCGCTAGTGCGTATGGAGTGGATGAGAAAGTGAAAATAACAGAGAACTAGTGTGAAAGGGCGGTCGATAATCAGAGTGGACTGGGGGGGGGTGGGGGCGCGAAGGGCCGAAGGGCCTGTTTCCAGTGTTTCTGAAGGGGTATCTCGTTGAAACCTACCAGATAATGAAAAGCCTAGATAGAGTGGATGTGGGAAAAAAGGAAAAGCAACCAAAGCTTTGCACTGTACCTCACGACAATAAACTAATCTAAACTAAAGGATGTTTCAATAACGGGAGAGTCTAGAACCAGAGGGCACAGCTTCAAAATAAAAGGACATATCTTCAGAATGGAGGAAAATCTCCAGCCAGAGGATGGTGAATCTGTGGAATTAATTGCCACAGACGGCTGTGGAGGCCAAGTCATTGGGTATTTTTAAGATGGAGATTGATTGATTTGTAGGATGGTTCTTGATTAGGCCGTCAAAGGTTATGGGGAGAAGGCAGGAGAATAAGGTTGAGAGGGAAAAGTAAATCAGCCATGATTGAATGGTGGAGATTGAATGGGTAGGCTAAATGGCCTCATTCTGTTCCTAGGTCTTATGATCATTACTAGCACATCTACCTAGGTGCAGTGAAATGTATTTCTATACCTACACATAAACATACTTAAGTGCAAGAGTGTTGGGGAGATTACACTGAGTACACAAGAGTTATCACTTTTCCAGCCCCATCTTGTATAGATTCAAGTCCAAAGTTGTTAAAAATCATAACTTAAAAGTCTGAACTTCGGTCCCAACCAGAAACGTCACCTGTCAATGTCCTCCAGAGAGGCCACCAGACCCACTGACTTACACCAGCACTTTTTTTCCTTAAGTTTAGTTTAGTTTAATTTAAAGACACAGCATGGAAACAGGCCGACCGAGTCCACGCCGACCATCGATCACCCATTCACACTAGTTCTATTTTATCCTATTTTCTCATCCACTCCCTGCACTCTCGGGGGAATTTACAGAGGGCCAATTAACCTACAAACCCGCACGTGTTTGTGATGTGGGAGGAACCCGGAGCACCCGGAGAAAACCCACGCAGTCAGAGGGAGAACGTGCAAACCTCACACACACAGACAGACAGCACCCGAGGTCAGGATCGAACCCGTGTTTCTGGCTCTGTGAGGCAGCAGCTCCAGCTGATGCGCCACCATGCCGCCTCTTTGTAAACATACACATTGACTTTGGGATGTTCCTGAGACCATGAAAGGCACTTTATTCGAGGAGGTTAGTCACAAGGAACTTTAGATGCTGGTTTACCAAAAATTTGTACTTCATAAGTACACATTGTTTTCTCTCCTCTTTGATGTGGAAATGGTGCACTGTGACGGGACTTGTTAAACCGTTAATCATTCCTGATGTTTGCAGTCAGCTGTTTGTACTCAGATCTGGCCTGTGATCTGAAGGTACAGTTTTCATCGCCACTGGAGTGAACTGTGTGGTGCAGAGAGCAGCAAAAAAAGGCATAACAAGAAAGGAGTTTTTATTATCCTCTGCGGTTTGATTATTTTAATTAAATGCATTCATTGCAGTCATTTGGAGTTGTTGTCCTTTCCCTCCCTGATTGAAGTCGATTAATTAACTCCGTATTGCTCTGCCGTCGAAGTTTACAGGGCAGATCAAATTTCGTAACAATCCAAAAAGAGAAATGCGCCAAGTGTTGCGAGATGCTTTGTGCATTTTAATTGAAGGGAATAATGTGTAAAGTATAGGATTTCACAGCTGATGACTGCATTTCAGAGAGCACTCTTACCAACATGTGAGCAAATCTTTATTGCGTGGCAGACCTTCCACAGTAGACACAAAAAGCTGGAGTAACTCAGCGGGTCAGGCAGCATCTCTGGAGAAAAGGAATGGGTGACGTTTCGGGTCGAGACCCTTCTTCGGAATGAGAGTCGGGGGAAAGGGAAACGAGTTATAGACGGGGATATAGAGAGATATAGAAGTGAATGAAAGTTATGCAAAAAAACTAACGATGATAGAGGAAACAGGCCATTATTAGCTATGGGCTCGGTGAAAACGAGTTACAGACAATGAAACTCACCAGGATGACAGTAAAACGAGTGACTTGGGTGGGGGAGGGAAGGAGAGAGAGGGGATGCAAGGGTTGCTTGAAGTTCAAGAAATCAATGTTCATACCGCTGGCTTGTAGGCTGCCCAAGTGAAATATGAGGTGCTGCTCATCCATTTTGCGTTTGCCTTACTGTAGTGATGGGAATGGGATAAGGAAGCACCCACTATGATTGCAGAGACCTGTGTTGGAAGTGATACTTTAGCTTGGCAAGTCAAGTGGGTTTTAATTGTTAGACATAAGGAACTGCAAATGCCGGTTTACAAAAAGGGACACAAAGTGCTGGATTAACCTAGTGGGTCAGACAGTAACCCGGAAGAACATAGATAGGTGACCTTTTTAGGACGGGACCCTTTTTCAGCCCTTTATCTACAAGCATGAGATGATAGTGTATTTGTTCAGCACCCTCGTCTCTCCCACACTAAGCATCCTGCCAAAACCCACCCGTTTATTAAAAGCAAAAGAATGAGAGGGAGAGGGAGAGGGAGAGGGAGAGGGGGAGAGGGGGAGAGGGGGAGAGAGGGGGAGAGAGAGAGAGAGAGAGAGAGAGAGAGAGAGAGAGAGAGAGAGAGAGAGAGAGAGAGAGAGAGAGAGAGAGAGAGAGAGAGAGAGAGAGAGAGAGAGAGAGAGAGAGAGAGAGAGAGAGAGAGAGAGAGAGAGAGAGAGAGAGAGAGAGAGAGAGAGAGAGAGAGAGAGAGAGAGAGAGAGAGAGAGAGTGTGAGGGGGAGAGAGAGAGCGAGGGGGAGAGGGAGAGAGAGAGAGAGGGGGAGAGTGAGGGGGAGAGAGAGAGTGAGTGAGGGGGAGAGGGAGAAAGAGAGAGAGAGAGAGAGAGCAGCGTAGCATTGGCATTGATGTGGGATGAACACCACATGCTCTGTGCAGGATGCTGTATGCATTATAATTGACACGCCGTGGGATTTTGTTTCCTTGTGCTTGTCTACTTAGACTCCATTCTGCTACCTGATGACGTCCATGACCTACATAGAAGTGACCCATGTGGAAACCTCTTCAGCATCCCTTGCAGGAGCAAAGCCTCGCCAGCAGTGCATTTATTAAAAAGGGAGCTTTAATAAAAGCTAATTTATCAAGGAACAAAATCACAGGCCAGCCTTTTACTTTGTTCTGGTTCCTAGATTGCATTTGTTAAAGATCTGGATGAGTAACAAAGGTAGCTAGATTTCTAACGATTGATAACCATTTTCCCTCAGTTAAATAAACAAAGAACTTCCATCACGACAGTTTTTATTCTTATTGTGCGATGAACATTTTCTGTTTTATTTACTTAAAGCAGAGCATGATCTTGGCTATTTCATGACGTTTAAGAAATCAAACATTTTATTTATTTCAATAGACAATGGACAATAGGTGCAGGAGGAGGCTATTCGGCCCTTCGAGCCAGCACCGCCATTCAGTGTGATCATGCTGATCATTCACAATCAGTACCTCAATCAGAGCTCTCTCTTGAGAGAGCTAGATAGCTCTCCTTCATTACTGTGTTCAGTTCTGGGGCACCGTGTTATAGGAAATAGGTTGTCAAGCTGGAAAGGCTACAGAGAAGATTTACGAGGATGTTGCCAGGACAGGAAAAGGCAGGAGAATGGGGCTAGGAGGGAGAGATAGATCAGCCATGATTGAATGGCAGAGAAGGCTTGATGGGCCGAATGGCCTAATTCTACTCCTATCGCATGATCTTATGACGAGAGGGTTTGAGCTATAGGGAGAGGTTGGGTAGTCTGGGATTCTATTCCTTGGAACGCAGGAAGATGAGGGGTGATCTTATAGAGGTGTATAAAATCATGCGAGGAATAGATTGAGTAGATGCAATCTCTTGCGGGGAGTAGGTGAATCGAGGACCGGAGGACATAGTTTCAAGGTGAAGGGGAAAAGATTTAATAGGAATCTTTTTCACACTGATGGTGGTGGGTGAATGGAACGATCTGCCGGAGAACACAAGGAACGCAACGTTTAAGAAATATTTAGACAGGTACAAGGATAGGACAGGTTTGGAGGGATATGGGCCAAATGCAGGCAGATGGGACTAGTGCAGATGGAACATGTTGGCCGGTGTGTGGGCAGGTTGGGCCGAAGGGCTTGTTTCCACGCTGTATGACGATGACTCTATAACCAAGGATATAAGGAACTGCAGGTGCGGGTTTACAAAAACAGACACAAAATGCTCGAGTAACTCAACGAATCAGGCAACACTTCTGGAGGACATGGACAGGCAATGGTTTGAGTTGGGGACACTTTCTTCGGTCTGAAGAAGGGCCTCGACTAAAAAAGGTCTGATTTGGGCAAAGGGTCTGCAGATGGCAACTAAGTAACTGGCTCATTGGTAAGAAAGCCTTTTGTTTGCTTTTACAGGTCAGGGTATTGATTGAAGAGTCAGGATGTCATGGTGCAGCTTTGGAGGCCGGTTGTAAGGGTGGCACGGTGGTGCAGTGGTGGAGCTGCTGCTTTTCAGCGCCAGAGACCCAGGTTCGACCCTGAGTATGGGTGCTGCCTGTCGGAGAAAGCGCACACAATCACGGGGAGAAGGTGCAGACAGAGCCTGTACAACTGCAGAAGGACCTCTTTGCTCCTATACTCACCTCCTCTTGTTGTGAAGGCCAACAGTCCATTGGCTTTCTTCACTGCCTGCTGTACCTGCACGCTTCCTTTCAGTGGCTGATGCACTAGGACACCCAGATCTCGTTGTACGTCCCCTTTTCCTAACTTGACACCAATCAGATAATAATCTGCCTTCCTATTCTTACCACCAAAGTGGATAACCTCATCCCAGGAGAGAAGGAATGGGTGACGTTTCGAGTCGAGACCCGAAACGTCACCCATTCCTGCTCTCCTGAGATGCTGCCTGAGTTACTCCAGCATTTTGTGAATAAATACCTTCAATATTTTGAATCGTCTCCTTTCCCTATCTCTCTGGAAGTAAATGTAAAACTTTTGATGGTGGTCATGTTTTTCATTGAAATAGATATTTTGTTACTTGCAACATGATCAGAAATCTCTGGACTCACTCCCTTAAGCATTAATGTGCAGAGGGATCTTGGGCTCCAAGTCCACAGCTCACAAGGGGCAACACGACCAGTTAGAGTGGTAAAGAAGGTGTATTATTGTTTTATTGTTTCGTTTCACTGCTATTTTGGCTAGTTAGGGTAATGCTTTGTTAAGTATTAAGGGTAGGCACCATAAGCTTTGGCTTCAGCCTACATCTTTTTTTTTGGTCAGAGAATATCATGTGTGATTATATTGTTTTATTTTTGATAGAATGATTTCGTACTTTTTAACTTTCACAACTGTATGGTCAATCTGTTGTATTGTATTGACTGGAAAAATTAAAATAAATAAATAAGCATTCATAAGTTCTAGGAGTGGAAGTAGGCCGTTCGGCCCATCAAGTCTACTCTGCCTTTCAATCAGGGCAGCTCTACCTTTTCCTCCCAACCCCATTCTCCTGCCTTCTCCCCGTAACCCCTGACACCCGTACTCATCAGGAATCAGTCAATCTCCCCCTTCAAAGTATCCATTGACTTGGCCTCCACTGCCTTCTGTGGCAATGAATTCCACAGATTCACCACCCTCTGAATGGATTAGGCTACGCTTGCCTTCATAGTTTGGAACATTGAGTATGAGGGTCAGGACCTCAGTGTTGCACCTTTATAGAGCTTTTGTTAGGCTGCCTTTGGAGAGTCGTGTGCAGTTCTGGTCGCCACATAACAGGAAGGATGTGGATGGTGTTGGAGAGGGTACAGAGGAGGTTTGCCAGAATGCTGCCTGGATTAGAGGGTACCAGCTATAACGAGAGGTTGAACAACTTTGGGTTGTTTTCTCTCTACAGCTTCAGGGGCCGAGGAGAGACTTGCTAAAAGCACATAGCATTATGAGAAGCATAGATAGAGAGACAGTCAGAACCTTTTTCAAAGGGTGGAAATGTCAAAGACAAGAGGGCATAGGGGGGGAAGAGAGTGGAAGTTTTGTTGCCTTCCATCACAGTGAGGGGGTGTTTGGAGTCACTGTGATGGATGTTTGTGTTGGGGTCGTGTGTCCTGTGTTCTTTTCTTTTTTGCTGTGTCTTGTGACTGCTGAAATTTCGTTCGGTATTTATACCGAATGACAATAAAGTTCTGTTATACTGTTATGTTATGTTATAAAGGTGAGAGGGGCAAAATCTAAAGAAGGTGTGCTGAAGGGCCTGTTCTTGTGCTGTACTGTTCTACGTTTTATAATCCTTGACCTTTAAGAAGATGAGTACATTATTGTCCTCAACCAGACACTTCCCTTTCCACAAAAGGACACAAAGTGCCGGAGTAACTCAGCGGGTCAGGCAGCATTACTGGAGAACATGGATAGGTGATGTTTCAGGTCGGGGCCCTTCTTCAGACTGGCATTTTCTTTTCATTGATGCAGACTGGTGTTTACTGCGATGACTTTTAATTTTTGCATTCCCTTTGGTGAAACATTGTTCTCAACCAGGTTAATCAATCAAGAACTGCTTTAGTATTGTTCCATTCAGCTTACTCTTGAAACACTTGGAAAGAAAAATCTGTTGTTGAAGAAAGGCAGAATGCAGCTTGCATTCCGTCCAAGTCTGCCTTGGCTGACTTTGTAGTAACGGAAACCAGAGTGAAACCAGATCTTAAATCTTACAGGGAGTTACTGCAGAGTTGTGCAGAACACGTACGGGAACAGGCAACTCAACCTCAAATTTATTAAAAGGAAGGTAGACACTAAAAACCTGGAGTAACTCAGCGGGACAGGCAGCATATCTGGAGAGAAGGATTTTTTTTTAGAGATACAGAGATACAGCGCGAAAACAGGCCCTTCAGCCCACCGGGTCCGTGCCGCCCAGCGATCCCCGCACATTAACACTATCCTACACCCACTAGGGACAATTTTTACATTTACCCAGTCAATTAACCTACATACCTGTACGTCTTTGGAGTGTGGGAGGAAACCGAAGATCTCGGAGAAAACCCACGCAGGTCACGGGGAGAACGTACAAACTCCGTGCAGACAGCGCCCGTAGTCAGGATCGAACCTGAGTCTCCGGCGCTGCATTCGCTATAAGGCAGCAACTCTACCGCTGCGCCACCGTGTCGGATTGGGTGACGTTTCACCGTATCATTGCAAAGTTTTAGCTGAATTCTATTGGATTTTTGAAGTGTTTTTTTTGCAGATTTAATACTTTTATTAAATCAATATTCATTTCTGCTCACATAGGATAGATAGGGTGGCACAGGGGCGCAGAGGTTGAGTTGCTGCCTAACAGCGCCAGAGACCAGGGTTCGATCCTGACCACAGGTGCTGTCCGTACGGAGTTTGCACGTTCTCCCCGTGACCGCTTGGGTTTTCCCCGGGTGCTCCGGTTTCCTCCCACATTCCAAAGACGTACAGGTTTGTAGGTTAATTTGGCTTTGGTAATAATTGTAAATTATTCCTAGTGTGTAGGATGGTGCTGGTGTGAGGAGATCGCTGGTCGGCACGGATTCGGTGGGCTGAAGGGCCTGTTTCTGCGCTGTATCTCTAAACCAGATTGAATCACCCTGTTCGCTGTGGCTCAGGGATCTAAGCTTGGAGCCCAATGATAGAAGCATAATATAATTTTTTACGCAGGTGTCTAAAACGTGCTGCCAGGGAACGGTGGAGGAGGCTGATACAATAGTGGCACTTAAAGAGATGTTTAGTGCAAGGAATGGAGGACCATGGATCATGTGCAGGCAGAGGAGATTAGTCTAACTTGGCATTATGTTCAGCACAGACATTGTGGGCCGAAGGGCCCGTTCCTGTGCTGTACTGTTCTGTGTTCTGTATATAACAGCACAATGCTGAGGTTGTGCTACACTGTTAGGAGTGCCACCTCGATCAGTATTTACAATGCAGACGCAAGGAACTGCAGATGCTGGATGACACAAAAAGGCACAAAGCACTGGAGTAACTCAGCGGGTTTGGCAGCCTCTCTGGAGAACACGGAAAGGTGATGTTTCAGGTCGGGACCCGTCTTCAGACTGGCTGTGGTGCTGGTGGAAGAGAGGTGGTGCAGGACAAAGCCTGGCAAGTGATAGGTGGATACACACGCGGGGGTGGGGGGGGGGAGGGCGGTTGACAGGCAGATGGGTGGACAAAGGCCAGAGTGGAAAAGACAGAAAGTGTGAGATAAGAATGGAGGAAGGATGAATGGTGAAGCCAGAGGAAGGAATATAGTTGGAAGGGGTGGGGGGGGGGGGGGGGGGGGGGTAGGGTGAGAGAAATTACTACAGATGAAGCGCAGTGAGGGGGAGGAGAAAGAAAAAGGGGCGGTGGGGGAGATCGGCCGCCTCACGATGTTCCACGATTTTGGGGGGTCTTCCAGGGGGGCTTCAAGTCCACTCTTGTAACTTTGGCCAGATTGAAGGAGGTGCCAGACTGAACGTGGACAAAGGGCCTGTCCATGTCCTCCACAGATGCTGCCTGACCCGCTGAGTTCCTCCAGCACTTTTGTTTAGTAAATCAGCTTCTACAGTTTTTAGAGGTACAGCTTCGGAAAAGGCCCTTCGGCCCACCGAGTCCACCTTGACCCGTGCACACTGGTTCTACGTTATCCCACTTTCTCATCCACTCCCTACACAATGGGGGGCATCTTTGTTTATGCACTCCCTACACAATGCACAATGGGGGGCATCTTTATGCACTCCCTACACAATGGGGGGCACAATGGGGGGCACTCCCTACACAATGGGGGGCATCTTTATGCACTCCCTACACAATGCACAATGGGGGGCATCTATGCACTCCCTACACAATGCACAATGGGGGGCATTGTGGGGCATCTTTTTTACAAGAGGGCCAATGAACCTACAAACCCGCACGTCTGTGGGATTTGGAGGGGGAAAGCGGAGGAAACCCATGCGGTAACAGGGAGAACGTGCAAACTCCACACAGACAGCACGAGCAGTCAGGATGGAACATGGCTCTACCAGCGGGATTTGGAGGGGGAAACCGGAGGAAACCCATGCGGTCACAGGGAGAACATGCAGACTCCACACAGACAGCACGAGCAGTCAGGATGGAACATGGCTCTACCAGCCACGCCACTGTGCCGCCCAATGTGGCCCATGTCCACGTCTCTAAAAGAGACTTAATTGGGTGTGAAATGCAGACGTCATGAGAAGCATGAGTGAAGTGTTTCCTTTGATTCAGGCACGTCAGTAATGTATCCGAGCATGATCCTAATCCAAGGGTGGAATTCCACAGCGTTATTTCTTTTCCATTCCCGTGTTATTGAATCGCAGGTGGCTGGATAGATTTTCTTGGAAAATATATTGCGCACTGCCGCAAGGTTGAGCCTGGAGCCTAGGAAAACACGTCTCAGAAGCAACCGAGACTCCGAGTAGCGTTTAGTGTCCAAGGAGATGAATTTCTCATAGAGCCTCGTCCGTTGGGCAAGCAGGTCTCGATGGGCCGAAGGGATGCATCGCAGCTTGGTTTGGGGGACAGCTCCATCCAAGACCGCAAGAAATTGCAGCAGTGGGATTGTGGATGCAGTCCAGACCATCGCACAAACCAACCTCCCCTTCCATGGACTCCATTTATACCTCACGCTGCCTCGGCAAGGCCAGCAGCATCATCAAGGACGAGTCGCACCCTGGGCACTCCCTCTCCTCCCCTCACCCATCAGGCAAGAGGTACAGAGGTGTGAAAACGCACACCTCCACATTCAGGGACTGTTTCTTCCCAGCTGTTATCAAGCACTTGAATCATCCTACCGCAACCAGAGAGCAGTCCTGAGCTACTATCTACCTCATTGGTGACCCTTGGACTATCTTTGATCGGACTTTACCTTGCACTAAACATTTGTCCATTTATCATATATCTATACACAGTAAATGGCTCGATAGTAATCATGCATGTCTTTCCGCTGACTGGTTAGCACGCAATAAAAGCTTTTCACTGAACCTCGGTACACGTGACAATAAACTAAACTGAAGGGCCGGCTCCTGTGCTGCCTGACTCTGATCCTCCACCCTCATCTGCACCAGTTTGCACCGGTTGTGACTGATGTTTGTAGATTTCCATGCTAGCAGGGCAGGGTGTTAGTCATGGCCGTCAAATAGTAAGGGGAGTTTTGTCCGACCCTAATCGGTCTTGCCTGAAGAGGCACTTGCAAAACACAAAACATGATACATCTTTCCAATGCCAGACAGTGTGGGTGGCAAACTTTAAGAACAGTCTCGACCATTATACTCATCTGAAACTTTTCCTGTTTGGAGTTATTTTCTACGTTAAAGTGGTGTGAACTTAATGTGGAATGTTTTTTAACCAAACTACACACTAGAAACTAATCCTTCAGCTTTAGACTCTAGAGGCCCACTGAGTCTGTGCTGACCAGCGATCAGTCCCAGATACCAGCACTGTGCCATACACTAGGGACAATTTACAATTCTTACCAAAGCCCGTTAACTTGCAAACTTGCATGTTTTTCACGTGTGGGAGGAAACTGGAGCACCTGGAGAAAACCCACATGGTCACAGGGAAAACATACAAACTCCGTACTGACACCACCCGTAGTCAGGATCGAACCGGGGTCTCTGGCACTGTAAGCCAGCAACTCTACCACTGCGCCACAGTGCTGCCCCACATCAGTTATGAATTGGACATAGTGTTTGCTTTGAGACCATATTACAGTAAGATGGATGGCTTGCCAAAGTGTACCTTGTAACAATAAGCATTACCAAGCTAAAAAACTTTGCTGAATGTCAGAATAGAAATATGTTTTCTTTCTAAGGTTTAATCTCGTTTAGAATTTCTAATCCAAACTCGTAATCATCTTTCAATGAGGTAGAAAGAGCACGGCAAAGATATATAAAGATACTGCCTGGACTCCAGGGGCTGAACTATAGAGAGAGGTTGGACAGGCTCGGACTATATTCCTTGGAATGCAGGAGGCTGAGGGGCAATCTTGTCGAGGTGCATAAGATCATGAGGGGAATAGATAGGGTGAATGCACTGAGCCTTTTATCCAGGGTAGAGGAATCAAGAACCAGAGGCAATTGGTTTAAGGTGAGAGGGGAAAGATTTGATCAGGACGCCATATCAAATCTTGGCGTAGCGGTAGAATTGCCTTACAGCGCCAGAGACCCGGGTTCGATCCTGACTACGGGTGCTGTCTGTATGGAGTTTGTACGTTTTCCCCGTGACCTGTGTGGGTTTTCTCCGGGTGCTTCGGTTTCCTCCCACACTCCAAAGACGTGCAAGTTTGTAGGTTAATTGGCTTGGTGTAGATGTAAATTGTCCCTTGTGTGTGTAAGATAGTGCTAGTGTGTGGGGATCACTGGTCGGCGCGGACTCGGTGGGACGAACAGCCTGTTTCTGCACTGTTTCTGTAAACTAAACTAAACTAAACTAAACCCGAGGGGTAATTTTTTCACACAGATTGAGTGGTGGGTGTCTGGAACAAGCTGCCAGAGAAGGCAGTTGAGGCAGGTACTATAACATAATTGAAACGTTGCTTGGATATGTGTACGGATAAGAACTGTTTAGAGAGGTATGGGCCAAACGTGGGCAATGGGTCTAGCTTAGATGGGGCCTCTTTGTCAGCATGGGTGAGATGTGTTGAAGAGCCTGTTTCCATGCTATATGACTATGATTCTGTTGCTTCGTGCACACTGGGCTTTGGTTGATGCACACTGTGTTATTTTTGAACATGATACTGTGCAGAGCAGATCTGAATTGGCAATTCAACTCATCTGTCTTCTAAACCCATGTAACTGAGGTACATGCATAAACATGTCACGCAAGCATTCAGGAATAATAGCCTTTCCGGTTGTACCATTGAGTTAAAAGGCAATTAGTTCACGAAATATGTTGCATGCTTTTTTCCCCGAAGCCTATCCATCCCCAGCTTTTGGTGGCACAGTGGTGCAGCAGTAGAGTTGCCGCATTACAAATTTGCTGCCTTCGAGGAGCCAAAAAAGGACGATACAATTTAAAACCAATGGGCTTTGAAGATTTGCAATGCTAAGAGATCTAAGACAAGTAAAATGGGCGGCACAGTGGTGCAGTTGGTGGAGCCGCTGCCTCACAGCGCCAGAAACCCGGCTTCCATCTTAACCTCAGGTGCTGCCTGTGTGGAGTTTGCATGTTCTTTCAGCGACTGCATGGGTTTCCTCCGGGTGCTCCTGTTTCCACCCCCATCCCAAAGATGGAGATTTGTAGGGTCTGTAATTTGCCCCTCAGTGGGTGTGAGAGTGGGATATCATACAAGCCGTGTGACCGGGTGATTGATGGTTGTTGTGGACTCGTGTATCACCAATCAATTCAATCAAATGACCTCTCATTGGAATAAAGGAGTGATACTGATCGTATCATTAATCGCAGTAACATTGTATCATTAGTCACGGCACCAGCGACCCAGGTTCGATCACGACCATGGGTGCTGTCTGTACGGAGTTTGTACGTTCCCCCTGTGACCACGTGGGTTTTCCCCTGGCTGCTCCGGTTTCCTCCCACTCCCCAAAGACGTGCAGATTTGTAGGATTAATAAAAATGAGCTGCAGATGCTGGCTTATACCAAAGAGCAACACAAAATGCTGGAGCAACTCAGCGGGTTAGGCAGCATCTCTGGAAAAAAATTGATGGTTGACATTTTGGGTCAGGACCCTTCTTAAGGTTTGTAAGTTGGTTGGCTTCTGTAAATTGTGCCTAGTGTGTAGGATAGAACTGGTGTATGGGTGGTCGGCGTGGACTCGGCATGCCCATGGGCATGTTTCCACATTGTACGTCCAAAACGAAAACTCTTGAACTAAACGTGTAAGAGAACTTCTTACGGTATCTGAAGTTACCATGAAGTGCCAGTTGCTATTTTATGGAATAACTCGTCACCAGGTAAAACGGTTGCCATTCAGTCAGAACACGTCCAGGAATAATTGATCATGGTTCTGACCCACGTCTGATGTTAAGTAAAGACACAAATGAGAATGATCTGTGTCTGACTCGCATCCGAGATCTGCTAATATTAACAAAAAAGAATAAATGTGTTTAAACAGTGGTGTAATGCTGGCAGCTAATGGACTAGTTGTCTATTCTAAGCAGTATTATGGTGATTGCTTCGTATCTAATAAATGCATAAACAAATATTGGTGAGGATTGAGGAAAAACAGCTGACTTTCACTTTTAATAAACAATGGGCTCACAGTGTATTGCGGTCACTTTGGGAGGGGAGAATTTCAATGTGTCAACCTGGATTTAGTGGGGTAAGGTTTGAATGGGATATTGTATTTCATGTGCAGTTTGTTCCATTTCTGAAATTCTTTTTTTTTTCACCTCTGTTCCTTGGGTCAAACTATTTCTTTGCACGAGTATTGGGGTTATTGATTGACTTTTTTTTTGTTCGTTGTTTGTTATTTATGAGTATGCTTACGTGCAGCACCAACAGCAGGCCTGTTATGCTGCTGCAAGTAAGAGTGTTCTTGGTCTGTTGTCGGTACCAGGGCCGTCTTAACGCATGGGCCTGATGGGCACTTGCCCGGGGGCCCACGAGCATAGGGGCCCCATGCTGATCTGTGTATGTTAAGTGACTTGCAATGAATAAATACTACTTTAAAAATGTAGGTTCAATAAGTGCTTTTTTCGCAACATTTTCGGTCACTAAGTGCTTCTCACAGCGATCTGTAAGTGCTTTTCGCAACAATGTAGCACCCTAAGTCCATCGCTAAGTGCTTTTCGGTAAGTGCTTTTCGCCAGCACGACAGGGGGGGGGGGGGGCTGGTAGGGAAAGGGGGGTGGGGGAGAGTAACGGTAGGGGCCCCAGTACACTGCTTTGCCCGGGGGCCCATAATGCTGTAAAAACGGCCCTGGTCGGTACCTCTGACAATTAGGTACTCTTGACTCTTCCAAGAGGGACAGAAGTATGAAAACACACACCTCCAGATTCAGGGACAGCCTCTTCCCAGCTGTTATCAGGCAACTGAACCATCCTACCGCCAACTGCAGAGAGCGGTCCTGACCTCCCGTCTACCTCATTGGAGACCTTCGGACCATCTTTAATCGGGCTTTACTCGACTTTATCTTGCACTAAACATTATTCCCTTTATCTTGCACCTGTACCCTGTGGGCCTGTATCTCCAAACTAAACTAAATGATTACAAAAAAAACCATGAAATGCTGGAATAACTCAGCGAGATATAGGTAAGGATGTGTGGGGGGAGGGGGTGTGGTAAGGGAAGTGCAGAAGGGGATGTTTTTGTGGACTTTTGCATTTCCTAAAGTTGGAGAATTCAGTGTTTTGTACAATTGGGTCAGAACGATACTTGCTCTTCCAAGTTGCAGAAGCTTTGGAGCATTATCAGTAAACAAAATGTCACACCTTAGTTCCACTAATCACCACCCTGACCAACTGTTTATAAGCCAGTAATGAGTAATTTCATGTGGTTGCCTTCCCCCCGGGCGGCTTGATGACAAAGGGTGCTCATCACAACAGTAAATGACTAAAGAAGGGTCCCGACCACAAACATCACCTACACCATGCTCTCCAGAGATGCTGCCTCACCTGCCATGATACTCCTGCACTTTGTGTCCTTTTTGTAAAGCAGCATCTGCAGATCCTTGTGTCGAAGTTCGTAAGTTCATAAGTCATAGGATCAGGCTCATCGAGTCTATTCCATCATTTGAGCATGGCTGCTCTATCTTTCTCTCTCAACTCCATTACTCTGCCTTCTTCCCCTTACTAACCAAGAACCTGTGACCCTGAGTCTGAAGAAGGATTCCGATCGGAAAAGTCACCCAACCTATTTCTCCAGAGACAATAGACAATAGACAATAGACAATAGGTGCAGGAGTAGGCCATTCAGCCCTTCGAGCCAGCACCGCCATTCAATGCGATCATGGCTGATCACTCTCAATCAGTACCCCGTTCCTGCCTTCTCCCCATACCCCCTCACTCCGCTATCCTTAAGAGCTCTATCCAGCTCTCTCTTGAAAGCATCCAACGAACTGGCCTCCACTGCCTTCTGAGGCAGAGAATTCCACACCTTCACCACCCTCTGACTGAAAAAGTTCTTCCTCATCTCCGTTCTAAATGGCCTACCCCTTATTCTCAAACTGTGGCCCCTTGTTCTGGACTCCCCCAACATTGGGAACATGTTATCTGCCTCTAATGTGTCCAATCCCCTAATTATCTTATATGTTTCAATAAGATCCCCCCTCATCCTTCTAAATTCCAGTGTATACAAGCCCAATCGCTCCAGCCTTTCAACATACGACAGTCCCGCCATTCCGGGAATTAACCTAGTGAACCTACGCTGCACGCCCTCCATAGCAAGAATATCCTTCCTCAAATTTGGAGACCAAAACTGCACACAGTACTCCAGGTGCGGTCTCACCAGGGCCCGGTACAACTGTAGAAGGACCTCTTTGCTCCTATACTCAACTCCTCTTGTTACGAAGGCCAACATTCCATTGGCTTTTTTCACTGCCTGCTGTACCTGCATGCTTCCTTTCATTGACTGATGCACTAGGACACCCAGATCTCGTTGAACTCCCCCTCCTCCTAACTTGACACCATTCAGATAATAATCTGCCTTTCTATTCCAACTTTAGATAGTTCCTCTGTCCCTCTCTTCCCATCCTCCTTCCCAGATCTCCCTCTATCTTCCTGTCTCCACCTATATCCTTCCTTTGTCCCGCCCCCCCTGACATCAGTCTGAAGAAGGGTCTCGACCCGAAACGTCACCCATTCCTTCTCTCCCGAGATGCTGCCTGACCTGCTGAGTCACTGCAGCACTTTGTGTCTATCTTTGGTATAAACTAACTTCTGCAGTTCCTTTAGGCACAGTTTCTTCCCAGCTGTTATCAGGCAACTGAACCATCCTACCAACAACCAGAGAGCGGCCCTAAACTACAATCTGCCTCATTAAAGACCCTCGGATTATCTTTAATCAGACTTTACTATGTTGCACTAAACGTTATTCCCCTTATCGTGTGTCTGTACACTGTGGATAAGCTCAATCGTAGTCACGTATAGTCTTTCGGCTGACCGATTAGCACACAACAAAAATCTTTAGTATAAACCAGCATCTGCAATTCCTTCCTGCACAAGAACCTGTCAGTCTCTGCTTTAAAAATATCCTAAGGTACCTAAATAATCCTTAGTCTAGTTTGTTAATGTCACGTGTACCGAGGCACAATGAAACGCTCTTGTTTGCGTGCTATCCAATCAAATAAAAAGCTATACATGAATACAAGCAAGCCATCCACAACGCACAGAAAAAGGATAAAGGGCACAACATTTAGGGCAGGATATTAGCTCTGGCTTAGCTGTCAATTGATGCTTTCAGTATCAGTAAGCATTCACACTCATTCAAAGTCGAGCTGTAAGATGCCATTAACATGGATGTATTATTGCAGATATATGAGATTACATTGCTTCTGATAGACAATAGACAATAGACGCAGGAGGAGGCCATTCAGCCCTTCGAGCCAGCACCGCCATTCAATGTGATCATGACTGATCATTCTCAATCAGTACCCCGTTCCTGCCTTCTCCCCATACCCCCTGACTCCGCTATCCTTAAGAGCTCTATCTAGCTCTCTCTTGAATGCATTCAGAGAATTGGCCTCCACTGCCTTCTGAGGCAGAGAATTCCACAGATTCACAACTCTCTGACTGAAAAAGTTGTTCCCCATCTCAGTTCTAAATGGCCTACCCCTTATTCTTAAACTGTGGCCCCTTGTTCTGGACTCCCCCAACATCTTGTTATGGCTTTTGCAGCTTAAGACAGCATAGTGCTGGCAGCCATGCAAAAGTATTGCAAGTACACGAGCAATTCTGTGTACTTGTAGACGCGAGGAACTGCAGATGCTGGTTTACGATAAAGGACACAAAGGAGCTGGAGCAACTCAACGGGTCTGGCAGCATCTTCCAACAGACAGCAGCCGAGGTCAGGATGGAACCTGGCTCACTGAGACTCTGAGGCAGCAGTACAAAGGGATACATCTCCGTGATGCAGCAGCGCAACTCCTGAATGTCTTGGAGGGTCAGTAATTATGATGCAGTGCTTCTGAGAAACTAGATCCTCAGGTGTTTTGAACATAGCATCAGCTATGGGACCCCAGCGATAGTGCCACGTTTTCTTCTAACGGGGAATGCCTTTTCTGAAATGACAGAAGAGATTGGAGATACAAGATGAACCTGGAGCAAAAATAATCTGCCTGAGGGACTGAGCAGTTGGGGCAGCAACCCTAGAAGAAAATGGGGAGTCAACGTTTTGGAGATACAAGGGACTGCAGATGCTGGTTTACCAGAAAATAGACACAAAGTGTTGGAGTAACTCAGCGGGTCAGGCAGCATCTCGGGGGAACATGGATAGGCGACGTTTTGAGTCGGGACCATTTATTCAGATTGATTGTGGGTGGGGGAGGGGAGGGGGAAAGAAAACTGGAAGAGAGGTGGGGGCAGGGCAAAGCCCGGCAAGTGATAGGTGGATAGATTTGAGGGGGGTGTGGGTGGGTTTTGATACGGCCTGAGATGAAGAGACAAAAGTGTGAGGTTTGAAGGATAAGGATCGAAGAGGCTTGAATTGTGAAGCCAGAGGAAGGAATATAGGTGGAAGGGGATAGCGGAGGGGAAAAGTAAACGGGATAGTGGGAGAAATGGGTGCGAATCAGGTGGGGCACGGGGAAGAGAGAAAGGAGGAAAGGGGGGATTGTTAGTAGGTTTTGGGTGGGCAACCCTCTGCATCTGGATTGCAATAGTAGAAGGGCAATATGCTCTTTCAATAGAGAAAGTCTATTTCCATCTGACACATGGGACTTGTGGTTATGTGGCTGCATGCACCTCTCCAGAACTTTTTCCCCAGGATGGAAACACCAAAGACGAGAGCTTTGTTTTGAGAGGGCCAAAGTTTAAAGGAGGTGTGTTGGACACTGTTTTACACTGAGGGTGGTGGGTGCTTGGAACCCACTGCCAGGGGTGGTGAGTGAGATAGATAGGATAGTGAGTGGAGAGATGGGATAGTGAGGTTTAGGTGAGGCTTTTAGCTGGGCATGTGGATATGCAGGGAATGGTGGGATATGGATCACATGCAGGCGGATGAGATCAATTTATCTCGGCAGATATGTTGGTGGCATTTAAGAGACATTTGGGGCAGCACGGTGGCGTAGCGGTAGAGGTGCGGCCTTATAGCGCCAGAGACTCAGGTTAAATCCTGACTACGAATGCTGTCTGTACAGTTTGGACGTTCTCCTGGTGACTGCGTGGGTTTTCTCCGGGTGCTCCGGTTTCTTCCTACACTCCAAAGACGTACAGGTTTGTAGGTTAATTGGCTTTGGTAAAAATTGACCCTAGTGTGTAGGATGCGATGGCGGGCCAGGTACATTTAGACAGGTACGTAAATAGGACAGGTTTTGTGGGATATGGGCCAAACGCAGGCAGGTGGGACTAGTGTAGGTGGGGCATCTTGGTCGGCGTGGGGAAGTTGGACCGAAGGGCCTGTTTCCACAATGTATGACTCCATGACCTTAAAAATACTGTGGTTTAATTAATATTTACAAAAGGATAAAAAGAGCTTGATGAGTTCTAACAAATAATTGAAGTGAATATCGGCTCAGAAGAGTTATAATGTATACAAATGACAGGATGAAGTAGATCTTTGATTCTGTTGGCTATTTTCCACTTGAACTAAACATGGATATGCAAGGAATGGAGGAATATGGATCGCGTGCAGGTGGATGAGATTATTCTACCTTACTGATATTGTGGCATTTAAGAGTCTTTTGGATAGGCACACGGATATGCAGGGAATGGAGGAATATGGGCTATGTGTAGGCAGGTAATAGTTGATCTTGGCATTGTGTTCAACATGGACATTGTGGGCTGAAGGGCCTGTTCCTGTGCTATACTGTTCCATGTTCAGTATAATGCAGGGCTTTGCTTTGGTAATAAATATAAATGCAGTGTGGAAGATAATTGCACATTAGGAGGTCTGTCAATATTTCCATTTTATTATGTTGTGTACTTCACAATTACATTTATAATCAGATAGCAACCCTTCATTATCTGATAAGGCAAAATTCCAGATGCTCCAGGGTTATCTGTGACAAGTCGGTAGAGACTTGCAGTACAAGTAAACCTTGCTTGTGCTTGCAGCTGCAAAATGACAAGCAGTATATGGGTCCTGTTTCAAGTAATGAAGGCAAGTCCATCAGTCTATTTCTCAACCTAGTTTAGTTTAGAGATACAGCACGGAAACAGGCCCTTCAGCCCAACGAGTCCGCACCAACCATTGATTCCTGCATATTAACACTATCCTACACTCACCAGGAACAATTGTACATTTATACTAAGCTAATTAACCTACAAATCTGTACGTCTTTGGAGTGTGGGACGAAACCAAAGATCTCGGAGAAAACCTATGCGGTCACGGGGAGAACCTACAAACTCCGTACAGACAGCACGCATGTTCAGGATCGAACCCGGGTCTCTGGCGCTGTAAGCGCTGTAAGGTAGCAACTCTACTGCCAAACGGCACGAAAGCAGGCCCTTCGGCCCGACGCGTCCATGCCCCAAGATGCCCCTTCTAAGCTAATCCCATTGGCCCCCTGTTACGGGACATTTGGACAGGTACATAGATAGGAAAGGTTTAGGGATATGAGCCGGCAGATGGTGAAATATTCATTCTATAGATAGTGCGTCAGGCACAGTGAGATCAGTCTGTAATGTTGCTCACGGAAAGAAAAAAGGATCCTGTTGTTTTAGTTATTCAAAACTGGTGCCCTCTAGTTCTTGATTCCCCTAACCTGGGTAAACTGGTGGCCTCTAGTTCTTGATTCCCCTACCCTGGGTAAACTGGTGGCCTCTAGTTCTTGATTCCCCTACCCTGGGTAAACTGGTGGCCTCTAGTTCTTGATTCCCCTAACCTGGGTAAACTGGTGCCCTCTAGTTCTTGATTCCCCTACCCTGGGTAAACTGGTGGCCTCTAGTTCTTGATTCCCCTACCCTGGGTAAACTGGTGGCCTCTAGTTCTTGATTCCCCTAACCTGGGTAAACTGGTGGCCTCTAGTTCTTGATTCCCCTACCCTGGGTAAACTGGTGCCCTCTAGTTCTTGATTCCCCTAACCTGGGTAAACTGGTGCCCTCTAGTTCTTGATTCCCCTACCCTGTGTAAACTGGTGGCCTCTAGTTCTTGATTCCCCTACCCTGGGTAAACTGGTGGCCTCTAGTTCTTGATTCCCCTAACCTGGGTAAACTGGTGCCCTCTAGTTCTTGATTCCCCTACCCTGGGTAAACAGGTGCCCTCTAGTTCTTGACTCCCGTACCCTGTGTAAACAGGTGCCCTCTAGTTCTTGACTCCCGTACCCTGGGTAAACTAGCGTCCTCGAGTGCATTGTGCCTTGCAGCTGCTGTTAATGCCACATTCCTGTTTTTGCTTTGGCATCTCTGATCTCCCTTTTGACCTGCCACTGTGGCTGTTGTGTGATCTTGGGACCAGGGCCAACTTTGCCCGAGGGAGGCCAGTCCGTGCCGTTGGCAGTGTCAGCCAGCTCCCGAGTCCTGTCGGGTCACACTGTGTACGTGCGGCACTCCATGTTCTCTTGCGAACACCACAAGTCACTGTGGATGAAGGCCGGTGGATGAACAGCTCCCGAACCGTCCTCGCGTCCATTAACAACATAATTCGTAAAGATTCCTAGTTTCACCAACTACTCGACTGATACCATCGCTTGGTGGTACACACTCACCGATGCAATGGTTTGAATCAAATTAAAGTGAAAGCAACAGCAGCAGGGGGGCGCTGCAGTAGAGTTGCTGCCTGATCCTAACTATGGGGGCTGTCTATACGGGGTTTGTACGTTGTGGGCCAAAGGGCTTCTTTCCATGCTGCATCTCTGAACAACTACATCTGAACAACTACATTAAACAAAAAAGGACACCGAATGCTGCAGTGTCTCAGTGGGTCAGGCAGTATCTGGAGACATGGACAGGTGACAGTTCAGATCAAGACCCTTCTTCATTCTGTCTGTTGAAGGGGTTTCGACCCGAAACGTCGCCTATCCATGTTCTTCAGAGATGCTGCCTAACCTGCTGAGTTACTCCAGCACTTTGTGTCCCTTTGTGCATTAACCAGCATCTGCAGCTCTTTGGTTCTACAGTAAAGGAATGTCGTGTGAGCATCTCCGAGGAAATCCCTGTGTCAGGAGTAGAAATCTTTCTTTGCCATGTGTTGGTGGATTCATCGCACAATCCCAAACTATCCAGCACAACATTTAGGATGACTGTCTTGCTCAGTAGAACATCACACTCTCAGAAGAGATATTGATCAGAGAGCTGTCTGCCCTCTTGGGCACGTATAGAAGACCACACTGTACAGTTTCAAAGAAGTTTCACTCTGAGCAATATTTATTTCTTCATTAATTTCTCCCGCACTCCAAAGACGTACAGGTTTGTCAGATAATTGGCTTGGTAAAAATTGTAAATTGTCCTTAGTGTATGTAGGATAGTGTTAGTGTGCGGGGATCGCTGGTCGGTGCGGACCCAGTAGGCCGAAGGGCCTGTCTCCACAGTATATCCCTAACCTAAACATTTGGCTCACCTCACCGACCAGCACCACCCATACACTAGTTCTATCCTACACACCACTGGCAAAGAGTTTTGGCTTATTTGTGACTTATGGAGGACTTGAGCAATATAATCTTAGAGTTGTGAGACGTGGGATAGAAATGAACTCTTTGGTCGAACACTTGCGCTCGGTCTGCCAAGGCCTGCTGGATCTCCCGGTTGCTAACCATTTTGACCCCCCCTTCCCATTCCCACACTGATCTTTCTGTCCTGGGCCTCCTCCATTGCCAGAGTGGGGCCACACACAAACTGGAGGAACAGCACCTCGTATGGGCAGCTTACAACACAACGGCATGAACGCTGATTTGTCCAGTTTTAAATAATAACCCTCCCCACTCTCTCTTTCCCGTGCCCTCCCATCCCAATGCACACCCTTTTCTCCCACTATCCCGCCCCTCTTTCCACCCCCACCCCCCCCGTTTCCGTCCACCTCCTATCCCCACTTCCTTGTTTACATTTCACTCCTCCTCTGCTTATCTGACCCCCTTTTGTCTCCTATTTGCCTCCAGCTTTTGTCACTTACTCCACCCATCTGCCGATCCACCCCTCCCCTCCCCTGTATCCACCTATCACTCGCCAGGCTTTGTCTCGCCCCGACCTCCCTTTTCCATCTTTCACCGCCCTACTGCAATCAGTCTCAAGAAGGCTCCCGACCGAAAATGCGGTCTGCCCTTTTCCCCTCCTCAGATGCTGCCTGATCCGCTGGGTTGCTCCAGCACTTTGATTCTCGTCCACATCCTTCATCGTTCCGTTTCTCTAGCGTGCTGCAGGGTCTGGTTGAGGCGTCACTTTTGCAGCCTCTGTGACACTTTGTATTTCTTTAACAATTCTGGCTGCTACCAAGCGAGGCAAGGGACAGTAGTCTTTTCCATGCCTCAGTCATGGGTCTCCCAATCATTTAGTTTAGTTTAGAGCTCTAGTATGGATACAGGCCTTTCGGCCCACCGGGTCAATGCCGACCATTGATCGCCCGTTCACACCAGTTCTGTGTTATCCCCCTTTCTCATCCCTACGCTCCCTACACACGAGGGGCAATTTACAGAAGACAATTGATCTGCAAACCTGCACTTCTTTTGGATGTGGGAGGAAACTGCAGCACCCGGAGGAAGCCCATGTGGTCGTGGGGGAAACGTACAAACCAAGCACAGACGGCACCTGCAGTCAGGATTGAACCCGGGTCTCCAGCGTTGTGAGGCGGCAACTCTACCAGCTGCTCCTTGGTGTCACCCAATGTGACGCACAGAAAATGAAACGAATTGAAAGCAACGTCGCAAGTCGATTAAGCGGTAAAGATGGCGTATTGTATGCTTGCCTTCATCGCGCTCTCGTAGGTAACGCCCTCAAATTCAGGCAGTGTTCTGGTAATCGTCTCTGCACCCTCTCCAAAGCGTCCACATTGTTCATCGCCCCATGGGGCGACCAAAACTGCAGGCGATACTCCAAATGCGGCCCAACCAAAGTCCTATAGAGCCGCAGGGAAAAGAACTGCAGCTGCTGGTCCAAATCAAAGGTAGACACAGAATGCTGGAGTAACTCAGCGGGTCAGGCAGCATCTCTGGAGAGAAGGAATGGGTGACATTTCGGGTTCAGACTGATGAAGGGTCTCGACCCAAAACGTCACCCATTCCCTCTCTCCAGAGATGCTGCCTGACCCGCTGAGTTACTCCTATAGAGCTGCATCGTGACTTCCTGACTCTTATACTCAATGCCTCCACCAATGAAGGCAAGCATATCATATGCCTTCATTTGACTTTGATGAATTCGATGCAACGCAGGACAAGTGTGCAGTTCCACAGCTTCTGGAACTGGCGCAGGGCCAAGCATGGAAGCCCGCAGCCTGGAGCTGTGTCGGGGAGGGCCAGAGCCACACACAGGCACCGGGGAACCTCATGGGTCACTGAATTGTTTCTGCCACAGCGGGCTTTGTAGCTCTTGCGCACGGTAAACCCATCCGTGTGTCGCCACAGCAGCTCCTGCTCGCCAAAGTCCGTGTGGAAATACTGATCTAACGCCATTGCACTTTTACTTGGGCACTTCATGGAGCGTCTCAATAACTAAAGTAACAAAAACACAAAAGGACGCAAAGTGCCGGAGTAACTCGGAAGCATCGCCAGGAAAAAACATGGATAAGGTGACTTTTGCTGTGGACTCCATTAAGTGCCCGTGTAACTCAACGGGTCAGGCAGCATCCCTGGAGAACATGGATCGGTGACGTTTTGGGTCAGGACCCCAGAGGGTGCTGGAATAACTCAACAGGTCAGGTAGCATCCCTGGAGAACATGGATAGGTGCCGTTTCAGATCTGGACCCTAAGTTTAGTTTAGTTTACAGACGCAGCATGGAAACAAGCCATTTGGCCCACCTCACCGACTAGTACCACCCAGACACTAGTTAGAAACATAGAAACATAAACAATAGGTGCAGGAGGAGGCCATTAACCCCTCGAGCCAGCACCGCCATTCATTGTGATCATGGCTGATCGTCCCCAATCAATAACCCGTGCCTGCCTTCTCCCCATATCCCTTGGTTCCACTAGCCCCTAGAGCTCTATCTAACTCTCTCTTAAATCCATCCAGTGATTTGGCCTCCACTGCCCTCTGTGGCAGAGAATTCTACGTAGTGTAGTGTAGTTCTATCCTACACACTACCGGCAATTTGCAGAGGCCAATTAACCTACAAACCTGCACGTCTTTGGAGTGAGGGAGGAGACCGGAGCCACCCACGCGGTCACAGGTAGAACATGCAAGCTCCACGCACAGACGGCACCTGTAGTCAGGATCGAACCCAGGTCTCTGGGGCTGTAAGGCAGGCACGGGTTATTGATTGGGGACGATCAGCCATGATCACAATGAATGGCGGTGCTGGCCGGTAGGTGGGCCAAATGGCAGTAGCAGCAGCAGCAAGCAGCAGCAAGCAAGCAGCAGCAGTAGCAAGCAGCAGCAAGAGCAAGCAGCAGCAAGCAGCACCAAGCTGTGTTGCTTGGGAAGTAGTGTGTGGATAGTAAGGAGTAAGACCTGTGTGATCTCCCGGACTAGTTTCGATCGCCTAGCTTGGGGTCGGAGAGGAATTTCCCGGATTTTTTCCCAAATTGGCCTGGGTTTTTTATCCGGTTTTTCGCCTCTCCCAGGAGATCACTCAGTTCTTTTGGGTGGGCGGTTGGAGCGGTTGGAGTAGCGGCCGGGCGGTAGGTTTAGTAACCGAGCGCGGGGCTTTGTTTGGAGAGTATGACTGCCAGGGCAGTTTTTTGTTCTGGGTGTCAGATGTGGGGAATCTGGGAGTCTGATAGTTTTCCAGACATCCACATCTGCGCCAGGTGTGACGAGATGGGGCTCCTAAGGGTCCGTATTAGGAACCTGGAGCGGCAGATTGATGACCTCCGTCTGATCAGGGAGAGTGAGGAGGTTATAGATAGGAGTTACAGGGAGGTGGTCACTCCTAGACCACGGGAGGTAGACAAGTGGGTCACTGTTAGGGGGGGCAAGGAACAGAGGCAGGGACTAGGGAGTACCCCGGTGGCTGTACCCCTTGGAAATAAGTACTCCTGTTTAAGTACTGTTGGGGGGGACAGCCTACCTGGGGGCAACGACGGTGCCCGGGCCTCTGGCAAGGAGTCCGGCCCTGTTGCTCAGAAGGGTAGGGAAAGGAAGAGGAGAGCAGTAGTAATAGGGGACTCTATAGTGAGGGGGTCAGATAGGCGTTTCTGTGGACGCAGTCGGGAGACCCGGATGGTGGTTTGCCTCCCTGGTGCCGGTGTCCGGGATGTGTCTGAGCGTGTCCAGGATATCCTGAAAGGGGAGGGAGAGGAGCCAGAGGTCGTGGTACATATAGGTACCAACAATATAGGTAGGATAAGGGAAGAGGTCCTGAAAGGAGAATTCAGGGGGCTAGGAAGAGAGTTAAAAAAAAGGACTTCCAAAGTAATAATCTCAGGCTTACTGCCTGTGCCACGCGATAGTGAGAATAGGAATGGAGTGAGGTGGAGGATAAATACGTGGCTGAGGAACTGGTGCAGGGAGCAGGGTTTCAAGTTTCTGGATCATTGGGACCTCTTCTGGGGGAAGTATGACCTGTACAAAAAGGACGGGTTGCATCTGAACCCGAGGGGAACCAATATCCTGGCGGGGAGATTTGCTAAAATAACTGCGGAGACTTTAAACTAGTACGGTTGGGGGGAGGGACTCAAACACAGATAGCTAATAGGCAGTGTGTGAGGCAGGAGGCAGAAAAGGGAAACACTCAGACCCAATATGTAGGAGAGAAAGAAGGGAAAAGAAATAAACTGAGAATAAGAAATGATGGGTCCCTTAAATGTGTATATTTTAATGCTAGGAGCATTGTAAGAAAGGTGGATGAGCTTAGAGCCTGGATTGACATCTGGAAGTATGATGTTGTGGCGATCAGTGAAACATGGTTGCAGAAGGGTTGCGATTGGCAATTAAATATTCCAGGATTTCATTGTTTCAGATGTGATAGAATCGGAGGGGCAAGAGGTGGGGGTGTTGCATTGCTTGTCAGGGAGGATATCACAGCAGTGCTTTGGCAGGACAGACTAGAAGGCTCGATTAAGGAGGCTGTTTGGGTGGAACTCAGAAATGAGAAAGGTTTAGCAACACTTATAGGGGTGTATTATAGACCGCCAAATAGGGAACGAGAATTGGAAGAGCAAATATGTAAGGAGATAGCAGATATTAGTAGTAAGCACAGAGTGGTGATTGTGGGTGATTTCAATTTTCCGTATATAGACTGGGAATCACATTCTGTTAAAGGGCTGGATGGTTTGGAGTTTGTAAAATGTGTGCAGGATAGTTTTTTGCAGCAATACGTAGAGGTGCCTACCAGAGAAGGGGCAGTGTTGGACCTCCTGTTAGGAAATGAGATGGGTCAGGTGACGGAGGTATGTGTTGAGGAGCACTTTGGGTCTAGTGATCATAATGCCATTAGTTTCAATATCATTATGGAGAAGGTCAAATCTGGACCAAGGGTTGAGATTTTGGATTGGAGAAAGGCTAATTTTGAGGAGATGAGAAAGGATTTAAAAGGAGTGAAATGGAAATTGTTGTTTTATGAAAAGGATATAATAGAGAAATGGAGGATATTTAAAGGTGAAATTTTGAGAGTACAGAGTCTTTATGTCCCTGTTCGGTGGAAAGGAAAGAATAATAATTTGAAAGAGCCGTGGTTTTCCAGGGAAATTGGACACTTGGTTCGGAAAAAGAGGGAGATATACAATAAATATAAGCGGCAGGGAGTAAATGAGGTTCTTGAGGAATATAAAGAATGTAAAAGGAATCTTAAAAAGGAAATTAGAAAAGCGAAAAAAAGATATGAGGCTGCTTTGGCAAGTAATGTAAAAGTAAACCCCAAGGGGTTCTACAGATATGTCAATAGCAAAAGGATAGTGAGGGATAAAATTGGTCCATTAGAGAGTCAGAGTGGACAGCTATGTGCTGAGCCGGAAGAAATGGGGGAGATATTAAACAATTTCTTTTCTTCGGTATTTACCGAGGAGAAGGACATTGAATTATGTGAGGTAGGCGAAACAAGTAGAGTAGTGATGGAAATTAGGAGGATTAAAGAAGAGGAGGTACGGACACTTTTGAAGAATATAAAAGTGGATAAGTCTCCAGGTCCTGATAGGATATTCCCTAGGACATTGAGGGAAGTTAGTGCAGAAATTGCAGGGGCTATGACGGAAATATTTCAAACGTCATTAGAAACAGGGATGGTGCCGGAAGATTGGCGCATTGCGCATGTTGTGCCTTTGTTTAAAAAAGGTTCTAAAAGTAAACCTAGCAATTATAGACCTATTAGTTTGACGTCTGTGGTGGGAAAATTAATGGAAAAGATACTTAGGGACAATATATATAATTATTTGGATAATCAAGGCCTGATTAGAAACAGTCAACATGGATTTGTGCCTGGAAGGTCATGTTTGACTAATCTTCTTGAATTTTTTGAAGAGGTTACCAGGGAAATTGATAAGGGCAAGGCTGTGGATGTTGTCTATATGGACTTCAGTAAGGCATTTGACAAGGTTCCACATGGAAGGTTGATTAAGAAGGTTAAATCGTTGGGTATTAATAGTGAGGTTGCAAGATGGATTCAACAATGGCTGAATGGGAGATACCAGAGGGTAACGGTTGACAATTGTATGTCAGGTTGGAGGCCAGTGTCTAGTGGAGTGCCCCAAGGATCTGTGTTGGGTCCACTGTTGTTTGTCATTTACATTAATGATCTGGATGATGGTGTGGCAAATTGGATTAGTAAATATGCAGATGATACTAAGATAGGTGGAGTAGTTGATAGTGAGGTAGATTTTCAAAGTCTACAGAGAGACTTGGGCCTTTTGGAAGGGTGGGCTGAAAGATGGCAGATGGAGTTTAATGCTGATAAGTGTGAGGTGCTGCATTTTGGTAGGACAAATCAAAATAGGACGTACAGGGTAAATGGTAGGGAATTGAGGAATGCAGTGGAACAGAGGGATCTGGGAATAACTGTGCATTGTTCCCTGAAGGTGGAATCTCATGTGGATAGGGTGGTGAAGAAGGCTTTTGGTATGCTTGCCTTTATAAATCAGAGCATCGAGTATAGAAGTTGGGATGTAATGTTGAAATTGTACAGGGCATTGGTGAGGCCGAATCTGGAGTATGGTGTGCAGTTCTGGTCGCCAAATTATAGGAAGGATGTCGACAAAATGGAGAGGGTACAGAGGAGATTTACTAGAATGTTGCCTGGGTTTCAGCACTTAGGCTACAGAGAGAGGTTGAACAGGTTGGGTCTTTATTCTTTGGAGCGTAGAAGGTTGAGGGGGGACTTGATAGAGGTTTTTTAAATTTTGAGAGGGACGGACAGAGTTGACGTGGTTAGGCTTTTCCCTTTGAGAGTGGGGAAGATTCCAACAAGGGGACATAGCTTCAGAATTGAGGGACAAAGGTTTAGGGGTAACATGAGGGGGAACTTCTTTACTCAGAGGGTTGTGGCTGTATGGAATGGGCTTCCGGTGGAAGTGGTGGAGGCTGGCTCGATTTTATTATTTAAGAGTAAATTGGATAGGTATATGGATAGGAGGGGATTGGAGGGTTATGGTCTGAGTGCAGGTAGATGAGACTAGGTCAGGGAGAATGGTCGGCGTGGACTGGTAGGGCCGGACAGGCCTGTTTCCATGCTGTAGTTGTTATATGTTACATGTTATATATGTTAAGGCAGAAACTCTGCCGCTGCGCCACTGTGCCGCCTTTGTTCAGATCCGTCTTCTGTACCGACCCCGAACGTCACCTATCCATGTCCTCCTGAGGTGGCCGGCTGAGTTACTCCAGCACTTTGTGTCCTTTTGTGTATGAAAAATCGGCGTCTGCGGTTCCTTGTACCTACAAAGTATAAAGCAGCTCACCTGCTGAGCGTAGGCTTGCTATTTGGATTCAGTTAAAGGGACACTGTCAGCATGAGCCATTGCCTGGCATGTGCTCTCTGTTTGACATATCGGTGCTGAGGAATGGGACATTAGCTTTGTCCAGAAAGCCCACTATCAAGATCTCCGAGCGCAGGTGTAGCATGAGCTGGGCAAGGAGCAACTCATTCTCTCCTCTGTGCCAGCATCGTGCATTATCACAATCTGCTGCAAAAACATCGTAGAAATGATGGTTGTTTTTGACAGCCGCCGTTCGGCGGGGGCATTGAAGGTGGCAGGGGTAGGTCACTGTCAATGCTGGGGACGGTGTACGCTCGCTGTATCTCTGAGGACTCTGGGGAAGGCCACCTCGTCCCTGACTTTGCCCGTTGGTTTTCGGGAAGGTCGGCATTTACTGCCCATCTTTGCGCTCGCCCAGGACTGAGGAGGTCTTTTCCGTGAAACACTTTGTTTCAACTGAGTGGGGAGTGGCTTGTTTGACCACTTTCGACCGCACTTAAGGAGCAGCCACGTTGGCAAAGAGACGGGAGTTTCATACATGCCGGGACAGGTAAGGAGAGTGCATTTACCACCATCAGGAACATTAATGAACTGGCAGCGTTCATTTTTTGGAAAGCCACTTTTGCTGACACTTACTTAGTAAACCTGTATTTAAAATCATAAAGGGAAGAATAAGTGTATAAGACAGTGTATCAAATCAAGAGGGGAATAGATTGTGTATAGAATCATGGGGGGAATAGGTAGTGTATAAAATTGTGAGGGGAATAGATAATGTATGAAATCATGAGGGGAACAGATAGTTTATAAAAGACATTTGCACAGGTGCATGGATAGGAAAAGTTTAGAGGGATATGGGCCAAACGTGGGCAGGTGGGACGTGCGTAGATGGGACATCAAGGTCAGCATGGACAAGTTGGGCTGAAGGGCCTCTTTCCGCGCAGTGTGACTCTATGACTCTTTGATCTGGAGAATTTAGTTTTTAAGTACCGAATTCAAATTCTGCGATTGCTTTTGTTGGTAGTTTCATGCTTGCGTGTTGTTCAGTAACTTGGAACACGCAATTGTTCATTCGCAAGCCTTCCGCATTCCGTAGAAATCTTACCCAGGAATAAAAGATGGATCGTTTCAAAGTAGGGTTGTTTTCTTTTCTGGAGCGTCGCAAGCTGAGGGGAGACCTGATAGACAAAGATAAAAATATGAGAGGCATAGATCGGGTGGCCGGTCAGAATCTTTCTCCCAGCGTGGAAATATTAAATACTAGGGGCATAGTAGAGAGGGGTAAAGTTTAATGGAGATGTGTGGTGACATTTTTTATTACACATTACACAAGGCGCCATTTTATTCCAGGTGGGTCTGTTCCTGTGCTGCACTGCTCTGTGTTCTAAGATCTGACTATGCAAAATTTGCTCAGCTTAAAAGAGAAAACACGCAGCTATTTAAACGGAAAAGAAATATCCACTTCAGGCAGTTTACCAGAGGAAGAAAATAACAATAAGAGCTTTTCTTTGCAGATTGTTTCTTTAGTTATTTCACTTTATTAGGGGGGAGAGTGACTTTGGCTCTTCATTTGTGTCAGTTCATTTGACTGGTGCTGGAGAGGGTGGAAGTATAACAATGCTTTATATTAACGAATGACTTGAATAAGCACTTCTGCAAATTTTGAAAAGCAAAAAGTATTTGAAACAGTTGCACTTACACCCAAGGCAACAACAACATTCAGGGCGGCACTGTGGTGCAGCGGGTAGAGCCGCTGCCTCACGGTGCCAGAGGCCCAGGTTCGATCCTGACTTCGGGTGCTGCCTGTTTGGAGTTTGCACGTTCTCCTGGTGACCGCGAGGAGTTCCCTCAGCTGGAGTTCTGGAGTTCCCTCTCAGTCTGAAGAAGGGTTTCGACCCGAAATGTCACCTATTCCTTTTCGCCAGAGATGCTGCCTGACTCACTGAGTCACTCCAGCAGTTTGTGTCTATCTTTGGAATAAACATTGAATTCTCTAATTCCCCAACCCCTTCCCCAATCCTGGTACGCACCTATTTCTCCAACTATCTTTCCCTCCCTTCCCCTCACCCCTTGTCCCCTTCCACCTATAATCCCTCCCTCTGGTTTTACATTTCACTCCTCCTCTCCTTATCCAACACCCTTTTGTCTGAATCCCAGCTTGGAATATAATGTTCTGGGGATGCATCGTGATAGAATAATCTCCATCTCACCTCTCACACGAGGTGTATCTGCTCCCTCAACGACTTGTTAGTTGCATGTTGCATTAACATCCCAGGCAAGGTCAAAACATGTAGTCGGCAATTAAAAATGGGGGGCCACCGGGAATGAAGAGTCATGCCGGCTCTTTGTCCACTGCCCAGGTGAGGTCTGCCCAGGTGTGGTCTGCCCAGGTGAGGTCTGCCCAGGTGAGGTCTGCTGTATGATTTTACCGGGTTGAATGCCAAGCAAAGGAATTCACTGCACCGAGGTTACATGTGACAATGAAGTATCATTGAGTTGAACCATTGATTTCCATTCCTGTTTCGGAGGAAGATCGACCTCGCCAATCACTTCAGTCTGTTCCATGGAATACGCTGCGTGACCCGTTGGCTGAGTTTGCCTGGTGTTCACTCTTTTTCTTCGACAACCTCGACGTTTGCTGGCGGAGGAGGCGGAGGCAGCCGCGGGAGGCCCTGCAGCAGCCGTGCGAGCGAGCGGGTCGAGCGCAGCCTGCGACGGCTGCACGGAGCGGCGGTGGAAGGGCCCGACGTTATCGCGCTGGGCCCAGGCCCACCCCTATTTAACCCATCCCGTGCCGCCAGGACACTGGGCCTTAGAGTGAGGAAAGAAGAAAACGCACATCTCCTTGGGCCAATGTTGGATGTTGCCGAGGCTTGGAAGGTGCAAGATGGCGCTGGAACCTGGCGACTCTCTGCGTGCTGTTCCGGGAGGAGAGGATCCATTGCACTCACGTGTTGTACGATTTGCCTGGCTAGCACGCATTGGAACAAACATTTCACTGTGTCTCGGTACACGTGACAATAAACAAACTGAGGGTCCGGACGGATTAGTTTGTTTACTGCCTTGATTTTCCATTTGTCTTGCGTCCAAACCGAACTCAGACTCTGCAAGGTGATGATTGCCAGCTGGATCTCGACGTTTGGTTTCAGTGCAGTCTGGTCGAGGGTGGGACTAGATGAACGGAGACGGCAGCAAGGGAGAGGACTGGAACTCTGAGGGCTCGGCGGAGGTCGAGTTGGATCTGGATGCAGTGCGGGGAAGATGAACCCCGATCGGCCCATGTGTGGCTGAAGGGCAGTCTCGAGACACCATGGGATCATCGAAGATGTCGGCAAAGAACAAGGATATTATGTTCCATTGGAAATAATGAAGTGTAAAACCTTGGACAGAAAAGCTAAGCCATATTACAAAAGAGTTGGCGGATCGTGTGCGCAGCAGCCACAGAGCAGATTGGCCCAAATGGTTGATGTGGCAGAATGACAGAGGAGTATTTGGAACAGACTGTTCCCATGTTTCTCAGAGTAGCCTTCGCCAGCAATCTGAAGCCGGGGAGATTTTGCATAAGATTTGCCTCTTTGTCAAGGTGACGGACTTTGGAATTGGTAATTGGCTGGACGGAGGTGAAGGCACAAGGAACCGCAGGCGCTGGTTTACAAAAAAAGGGACACAGAGTGCTGGAGGAACTCGGTGGGGTCTAGTTTAGAGATACAGCGCGGAAACAGGCCCTTCGGCCCACCGAGTCCGCGCCGACCAGCTCACTAACGCTGTCCGACACACACTGGGGACAATTTTACACTTGTACCAAGCCAATTAACCTACAAGCCTGCCCGTCTTTGGAGTGTGGGGGGAAACCGAAGAGCTTGGGGAAAACCCCCTGCAGTCACGGGGAGAACGTACAAACTCCGCACGGACAACACCCGTGGTCGGGATCGAGCCCGGGTCTCCGGCGCTGTAAGGCAGTAACCTTACCGCTGCACCACCGCGCTACCCTGCAGGTCAGGCAGCATCTGTAGGGAAACATGGATGGGTGACTTGCGGAGGGAACGATGTGCAGTGAAATGAAAGTGGTAATGCCTGCGGATTGTGCAAAAAAAGAATTACAGTTACAGCATATAAATTAAAGTTAATATAGAGAAGACAAAATTTAGTTCCTGGAGTTATAATAGTTAACAGTCCTGATGGCCTGTGGGAAGAAACTCCGTCTCATCCTCTCCGTTTTCACAGCGTGACAGCGGAGGCGTTTGCCTGACTGTAGCATCTGGAACAGTCCGTTGCTGGGGTGGCAGGGGTCCCTCATAATCTTGCTTGCTCTCGATCTGCACCTCCTGATAGAGAGAGGAGAACTTCTTCAAAGTAGGTATGAAGGAACTGCAGTCTAAAGAAGGGTCTCGACCCGAAATGTTACACATTCCTTCTCTCCAGAAATGCTGCCTGTCCCGCTGAGTCGCTCCAGCATTTTGTGCCTATCTCCTTTAAAGTGGGCTCACTTTGAGGAGATTGATTGTATTCATGCATAATCTGTTTGCTGAATGGATAGCACACAAGCAAAAGCTTTACACAGTGCCTCGGTACATGTGACAACACTAAACTGAACTAAATGTCACAGTCGTATAAAACGTTGATGGGGCCGCATTTGAAGTATTGTGTTCAGTTTTTGGTCACCCTGCTATAGGAAGGATGTCGTCAATCTGGAAAGAGTGAGGGAGGATTGATGAGGATGTTGCCAGCACCCGTGTGATTGCACCGATTTGATCACCGGGCAGAACTGCTACTCCAGTTCACAGTGCACAGATAAAGGATAACGGGTACAATACTTAGTGAACTATCTCCAGTGAGGGGGACATGGGTGGTCAGGATCGCTCTCTGACGAGAGGATGGTTTGGGTGCCTGATAACAACTCGGAAGAGACTGTCCGAGTCTGGAAATGTGCGTTTTCATACTCTTGCCTGATGGGAGAGGGGAGAAGAGGGGCGGCATGGTGGCGCAGCGGTAGAGTTGCTGCCTTATGGCGCCTGAGACCCGGGTTCGACCCTGACTATGGATGCTGTCTGTACAGAGTTTGTATGTTCTCCCCGTGACCGCGTGGGTTTTCCCCGGTTGCTCCGGTTTCCTCCCACACTCCAAAGATGTACAGGTTTGTAGTTTAATTGGCTTCGATAAAAATTGTAAATTGTCCCTAGAGTATAGGATAGTGATAGTGTGCGGGGATTGCTGGACACGGTGGGCCGAAGGGCCTGTTTCCACGCTGTATCTCTAAACTAAAAACTAAACTGAGAGTGACCACGGTGAGACCTGTGCTTGATTCTGCTGGTGGCCTTGTTGAGGCAGCGTGAAGTGTAGATGGAGTCAATGGAAGGGAGGCTGGTTTGCAGGATGGCCTGGGCTACGTTCACAACTCTCTGTAAAACAAAATGTTGAATCAAGGAACACCAGATGCTGGTTTACTAAAGAAATACACAAAGTGCTGGAGTAACTCAGCAGGTCGGGCAGCATCCCTGGCGAACATGCATTGATAATGTTTGAGGTGGCTGGGACCCATCTTTGCCTGGATAGAGTGGATGATGAGAGGATGTTTCCACTAGTGGGAGAGTCCAGGACCAGTAGTCATAGCTTCAGAATATACAGATGTTCCTTTAGGAAGATGAGGAGGAATTTCTTTAGTCAGAGGGCTGTGAATCTGTGGAATTCATTGCCACAGAATGCCATAGATTATTGATTAGTAGGGATATCAGGGGTGATGCAGGAGAATGAGCTTGGTGGGAGAGATAGATCAGCCATGATTGAATGGTGGTGTTGACGATGGGCCGAATGGCTCAATTCTGGTCCTATCACATGAACTTTGTCATGGTAACATACTGTACTGACTTCTACACTCAATACCCTGACTGGTAATGCCCAATGTACCGAAAACCTTCTTTACCATCCCAGCTACCTGTGTCACCACCTTCAGGGAAATGTGTACCTGTAGTCCTAGATCTCTCTGGTCTCCGATACTCTCCAGGGGCCTGCCATGCATGGCATGTGCATTAAGCAGTGGGTCACAATTGGTGAAAAGAAAAAACATGTAATCCTGTTTTGCGGTTTTCCTGAAGGAAGGAATTGCACCGTAGTCATGAAATAATCGATGTCACGAGACAGGTGTAAATTGCTCAGGTGAGGAGAGCAAGTCAGAAGAAGGGTCTTGAGGCGAAATGTCCCCCATTCATTCTATCCAGGGATGCTGCCTGTTCTGCTGAGTTACTCCAGCATTTTGTGTCTTGTCTTTGGTGTAAAGCAGCATCTGCAGTTCTTTCCTGCACATGAGGTGAGCAAGGTTTGCTTTGGGTTGGCGCAGTGGTTGAGTTGTTGCCTTGCAGGGTCAGAGACCCGAGTTCGATCCCGACTATAAGTGCCGGATGTATGGAGTGTGTACGTTCTCCCTGTGACCTGTGTGGGTTTTCTCTTGGTGCTCCGGTTTCCTCCCACACTCCAAAGACGTACAGGTTTGTAGGTTAGTTAGCTTCTGTAAAGGTGCCCTGAGTATGTGGAATAGAACCAGTATGAGCGGGTCGGTGCAGACTCTGTGGGCCGAAGAGTCTGTTTCCATGCTGTATCTCTAAACAAATATAGTAAACCAAAAAGGACACCAAATGCTGGAGTAACTTAGCGGGTCAGGCAGTATCTGGAGAACATGGATAGGTGACAATTCAGATCAAGTCCCTTCTTCAGACTGTTGAAGGGTCTTGACCCGAGGGTCTTGCTATTGAGGGCGTGCAGCGTAGGTTTACTAGGTTCATTCCCGGAATGGCAGGACTGTCATATGTTGAAAGACTGGAGCGACTAGGCTTGTATACACTGGAATTTAGAAGGATGAGAGGGGATCTTATCGAAACATATAAGATTATTATGGGGTTGGACACGTTAGAGGCAGGAAACATGTTCCCAATATTGGGGGAGTCCAGAACCAGGGGCCACAGTTTAAGAATAAGGGGTAGGCCATTTAGAACGGAGATGAGGAAAAACTTTTTCAGTCAAAGAGTTGTAAATCTGTGGAATTCTCTGCCTCAGAAGGCAGTGGAGGCCAATTCTCTGAATGCATTCAAGAGAGAGTTAGATAGAGCTCTTAAGGATAGCGGAGTCAGGGGGTATGGGGAGAAGGCAGGAACGGGGTACTGATTGAGAATGATCAGCCATGATCACATTGAATGGTGGTGCTGGCTTGAAGGGCCGAATGGCCTACTCGTGCACCTATTGTCTATTGAAACGTCGCCTATCCATGTTCTTCAGAGATGCTGCCTAACCTGCTGAGTTACTCCAGCACTTTGTGTCCCTTTGTGCATTAACCAGCATCTGCAGCTCTTTGTTTCTGCAATAAAGAATGTAGTGTGAGCATCTCCGAGGAAATCCCTGTGTCAGGAGTAGAAATCTTTCTTTGCCATGTGTTGGTGGATTCATCGCACAATCCCAAACTATCCTGCACAACATTTAGGATGACTGCCTTGCCCAGTAGAACATTACACTCTCAGAAGAGAAATTGATCAGAGAGCTGTCTGCCCTCTTATAGAAGACCACACTGTACCGTTTCAAAGAAGTTTCACTCTGGGCAATATTTATTTCTTAATTCATATTATTTTAAAATAGTCATAGAGTCTTACAGCATGAAAACAGGCCCTTCGGCCCAACTTGCCCATGCCGGCCAACATGTCCCATCTACACTAGTCCCACCTGCCTGCGTTTGGCCCATATCCCTCTAAACCTGTCCTATCCGTGTACCTGTCTAAATGTTTCTTAAACTTTGCGATAGTACCTGCCTCAAACACCTCCTCTGGCAGCTTGTTCCAGCCCCCACCACTCTTCATGGATAAGAATGATCCCACAGATTCCTATTAGATCTTTCCCCCCTCGCCTTAAACCTTATGTCCTCTGGTTCTTGATTCCCCTACTCTGGGCAAGAGACTCTGTGCGTCTACCAAATATATTCCTCTCGTGATTTTAAATCTAAATATAATTTTGTTTTAATATTAATTGATCTCCCCTATCCATTTGCCCCGATATCTCTCCCTCTGGCTTTACATTTCACTCCTTTCCTCTCCTTATCTGACACCCTTTTGTCTCCTTTTCAAGTCCAGCCTTTGGCACTTACTCCACCCATCTGCGAATTAAACTCCCCTCACCTGTATCCACCTATCATTTGCCAGGCTTTGTCCCATCCCAATCTATCCTTTTCAGCTTTCTCCCCCCTAATACAATCAGTCTGAAGAAGGGACCAAACCTGAAACGTCACCTATCCATGTTCTCCAGAGATGCTGCCTGACCCGCTGAGTTACGCCAGCATTTTGGGGGGGGTTTTGCACAGGAACAGGCCCTTCAGTCCACGATGCCTATGCAGAACATAACTCAAAGTTAAACTAAACACATGATGAAAGTAGTCTGAAGAAGGGTCCTGTCCCAAAATATCATCTGTCCGTTTCCCTCCACAGACACTGCCTGACCCGTTGAGTCCCACCATCACTTGATTTGCTCAACTTTGTTTTACAATCTTGTTTTGCTCAGGGTTCCAGCATCTGCAGTTCCTTGTGTCTCTAATATTATTTGGTCATTGGAACCTTCGATATCTACGACACGTAGCTGAGCTTCATAACATTAACCACAATTCGTAAAGTGCTCGAGTTTAGTTTTTTGTCACATGTCACCGAGGTACTGTGAAAGCCTTTGTTGCTTGCTAAAACCTGTCAGTGGAAAGGCGGTACATGATTGCAGTCGAGCCGTCCACAGTGTACAGATGGCATAGTTAAAGTAAGAAATGTTGCTGTTGGAGTAAAGGTTTTAAAGAGTGGAGCGATTGTGATGCGTGATTGCAGATCCACGTCTGTGACCAGCACACAAAAAGAGTCGCCTAGGATGGGTGCCATCTTGGATTTTCATTTGTCTTGAAGTCCTAACGTCATAAAAGGCATTATATAAGTGCATTCTTACTTCCTTTGTTCCTCTGTGTCAGTACCTGTTTTGAAAGAGACAGCATGGAAACAGGCCCTTCGGCCCACCATGCCCATGCTATCGATCACCTGTTCACACTAGTTTAGTTTACTTTGGAGATACAGCACGGAAACAGGCCTTTTGGGCCTTCCGAGTCTGCACCGACCAGTGATCCCCGCACATCAACACTGCCCTGCACACACTAGAGACAATTTTACGTTCATACCAAGCCAATTATCCTACAAACCTCCAAGTCTTTGGAATGTGGGAGGAAACCGAAGATCTCGGAGAAAACCCACGCAGGTCACGGGGAGAACATACAAACTCCGTATAGACAGCACCCGTAGTCAGGATTGAACCTGGGTTTCTAGTGCTGGAGGACAGTAGTTCTACCACTATGCCACCCAGCCGCCCAGCAACATGGTTCTATGTTATCCCACTACCCCATCCACTCCCTACATCCTTGGGGCAATTTACAGAGACCAATCACACTCCATTTGAGTGCACCAGGCAACAACATAGCTGAGACAGGTCTGAAGAGGGGTCTCCACCCGAAACATCACCCATTCCTTCCCTCCAGATTTGCTGCCTGTCCCTCTGCGTTACTCCAGCTTTTTGTGTCGATCTTCGGTTTAAACCAGCATCTGCAGTTCCTTCTTACACAATAACATGGCTTATCTCGGCAGCTGCCTGAACTAGACTTGCTTTCACATGGTTCACAGAGTGAGTGTAATCCAAGTTAGAATAAAACCATACTGCATGAACAAACCCAGAACTTTGCTGTACAAATCAGATCAAAATAATATCCTGTGGTACTGGCAGGCTGTAATTATACTTCAGAGTTTCAGATCAGATAACGGTTACTTAAAACATCGTCATCTAAATGCCTTGACGAGGTTACAGCTTTAGAATTGATTTACCGTCAGTTCTCCATTGTTCTCAATATAAATCTTTTTATTCCAGCCTAACCTGTCCTTGCAACGGATCTGTAAAACACCTACCCTAATGGAGATATTTTTGATATGAAGACAAATCCTTTTGTCAAATAGGTTGGAACTAATTGCAAGACCACTTTAAATTCAATTTGGTGAGTCTGCCCATGGCCTTTGGATTAGATCGACAGTAACAGGAGCAGAACGGAGGTGCAGCTGGTAGAACTGCTGCCTCACAGTGCCAGAGACCCAGGTTCAATCCCCACCTCGGATTCTGTCTCTGTGTGTGTGTGTGTGTGTGTGTGTGTGTGTGTGGAGTTTGCACGTTCTCCTTGTGACCTCGTGGGTTTCCCCCCGGGTGCTCCGGTTTCCTCCCACTTCCCAAAGACGTGCAGGTTTGTAGGTTAATTGGCCCTCTGTAAATTTCTCCTTCAGTGTAAGGAGTGGGTGAGAAAGTGGGATAACGTAGAGCTAGTGTGAACGGGGTGATCGATGGTCAGCATGGACCCGGTGGGCCGAAGGGCCTGTTTCCATGCTGTACCACTCAACTAAACCGAACCTCTGGCCTATGTCCATTCATTTGCCAATCAACCCGTCTGCCCCCCACCTCCCTCACCTGCATCCGTGTAACACTTTTATAGGAGGCCTAAATAACTTACAAACCCGTCTCTGGGATGTGAGGGGAAACCCACGTGGTTACAGGGTGAACCTGCAAACTCCACACACAGACAGCACCCGAGGCCAGGATCGAACCGGGGTCCCTGGCACTGTGAGGCTGTGGCTCTGCCCACTGCACCGTCTGTGCTGCTAGCTCACTGGCCACCCAGCAGCACTGCAGGGATGAAAGGACGCAGGAATGTGTCACAATTTGTAGTCCTTGTCTCGATCAGTAACCCGTAGGTAGCGGTTACGTTGTTTGTGCGTACGGTGCTGCCATTTACGTCGCACTCAACCTCCCTTTTGTTTCTTTCAGATCCTTTCACACTGTGAATGGGATTATAAACGTGGATCACGAGGCTCACAGGTGAGTGACGAGAACAATCTCCTTCCTACCTGCACCGATACCACGCTGTTCTTTCATATTTAGTTTGTACCAGTGACACTAACAACTCCTGGATAAATCTGCAGCTGAGCGAATCTTTTCTCATTCTTTAGCTGTTTCACGCAAGATAACATGTATGTAACTGAAGTCCTTGCAAACTCCTCCGTGATGCAGGTGTAGTAAATGGATCGTAGCAATGAAACCAACTAGGCATGAGAACTGAATTGCCATTCCAGACGAACTGCAATCTGAGGTCTTGTTGCTTTAATGTCCTCGTTGTATCTGTGCCGTTTCGATATAAATAGGGATAATTGGTTGGGCAAAATGTAGACTGGGAGAAGGTTGTTGGAAACCTAACATTATGTCAACGTTTGATGAAGGATATCAAGTACTGTGTTGCTTAACACAACTTTCAAGAAATATAAGCAGAACTTTGTTTTAAAAAAAAAGAGAACCATCGAGAAGCCTTGAACAAATCAATGAGAATCATTCGGGATTTCCAAATTGAAACTCTTACTCAAGTAAAATTATTGAAGATTCCGTCTGCCATTTGGTCAAGAAAATAGACAGTGAAGATGTGGTACATGTAATGTGCTTGGAGTTACAAAAAGCCTTTGGCAGCACAGTGGTGCAGCATTAACAAACTAACCGTTATGCCCTTTATCCTGTATCTGTACACTTGTGGACATTGAATATCAAAGGGAGTTGGGGAATATGAGGTTAGTGCAGGAATGGATGCTTGAAGTTAAATATCAATCTAGACCTTACTAAATGGTCGGCAGAGTGATGCAGAGTTGAGCTAACTTCAAGTAGCCCTTGCTTTTCCCTCTCTCTCTCCATCCCCTCCCCCTTCCCAGTTCTCCCACCAGTCTTACTGTGTCCGACTACATTCTATCTCTGTACCGCCCACTCCCCTGACATCAGTCTGAGGAAGGGTCTCGACCCGAAACGTCACCCATTCCTTCTCTCCAGAGACGCTGTCTGTCCCGCTGAGTTACTCCAGCGTTTTGTGTCTATCTTCGATTGATTATTGGGATCCTTCTTCAGACTGATTGTTGTTGTTGTTGTTGTTTAAATTAATTAAATTAATTACATTATTGCATGGTATGGGAGGCGCATTCCCAATCTCGTTGTACCCCTGTACAATGACAATAAAGATATATTGTATTGTATTGTATTGTATTGTATTGTAGTAGGGGGGGGGGGAAGGTGGAAGAGAGCTGGGGGCAGGATAGGTGGATACAGGTGAGAGGGGTTGAAAAGGAGACAAAGGGGTGTAAGGTAAGGTTTGCAGAGGCGCGAAATGTGAGGAAGGGATGTCGGTAGATGGGGATACGAAGGGGGGGAAAGGGGGGGCTGGGATAGTGGGAGAAATGTGAACATTAAGATGGGGCACTGGGAAAAGGGGGGGGGGGGGGGGGAGAAAACAGATGGGCAGGTTGTTGATTTGCTACAGAAAAATGGAGAATTCAATTTGTATACCGTTGGGTAGAAAGCTACCCAAGCAGAAAATGTTTGGACTGTTCTACGTTCTGTTTTCTTTGTTCCCCAAATAAGAGCTATGGGCTTATTTTACAAGGATGTTGCCAGGACTCAAGGACCTGAAGTATAGGGAGAGGTTGGACAGGCTAGGACTTTATTCCTTGGTGCGCAGGAGAATGAGGGATGATGTTATAGAGCTGTTTAATAGCATGAGGAGAGTACTTAGGATGAATGCACAGAATCTTTTACCCAGAGAGGAGGAATCAAGAACTAGAGGACACGGGTTTAGGCTGAGAGGGGAAGGATTTAATAGGAACCTGAGAGCTAACTTTTTCACACAGAGGGTGGTGTGGTGGGTATATGGAACAAGCTGCCAGAGGAGGTAGTTGACGTAGGTATTATACAAGATTTAAAAGACATTGGACTGGTACATGGGTAGGACAGGTTTAGAGGGATATGGCCCAAACACAGGCAGGTGGAACTGGTGTATATGGGGCATCTTGGTCCGCATGGGCAAGTTGGGCCCTAGGGCTTGTTTCCACGCTGTATCACTCTATGGCTGGAGGCAAAATAGTTAATTCTCCACATCCATGGAAAGGCTTTGACCAGTATCTGTCCAACCAAGATAATGTAGACTCTTGCTTCACTGGACATATCATATCATCATATCATCATATCATATATATACAGCCGGAAACAGGCCTTTTCGGCCCTCCAAGTCCGTGCCGCCCAGTGATCCCCGTACATTAACACTATCCTACACCCACTAGGGACAATTTTTACATTTACCCAGCCAATTAACCTACATACCTGTACGTCTTTGGAGTGTGGGAGGAAACCGAAGATCTCGGAGAAAACCCACGCAGGTCACGGGGAGAACGTACAAACTCCTTACAGTGCAGCACCCGTAGTCAGGATCGAACCTGAGTCTCCGGCGCTGCATTCGCTGTAAAGCAGCAACTCTACCGCTGCGCTACCGTGCCGCCCTAAAGTGGGTCAATGTTGTTTTCTGTATAAAATCTGGAGGATTTTTGTTTGCTTTTCTAGAGTGATAAAAGTATCACTGCTCCTTGTTTTAACCCTTTCAGTTTTAGCTAACTTTATTCCTTGATAGCACCTTCAGTAGAGGGCTTCGGTGTTTCAAAAAGGCGGCCTACCAACACTTCCTCGAGGGTGATTAAGTACAGTAAACCCTCGTTCTTAAGACCTCTGTATAACGGATTTCGATTATAGTGGACAGATCTTCATCCCCGGCCCACACAGCTGCCTCGACCACTTCCAGGCCGTGCCTGCCCCAGCCACCGTCACCGCCGACCCTCACCTGTACTCTGGCCACCCGCAGGCCACGACCATCGACTCCGCCGATCCTCACCTCTCCCCCGGCCCCCAGCAGGTCAGGGCCATCAACTCACCTGGATCCCAGGCCCAGAGTCTGAAGAAAGGTCTCGACCCGAAATATCACCTATTCACATTCTTCAGAGATGCTGCCTGACCCGCTGAGTTACTCTAGCACTTTGTGTTTGTTTGTCTATTAACCAGCATCTGTTTCTAGTTTCTAGTTTCTACTACGTATACAATGATCATGCCCTGACTCGGCTATAGCAGCCAAATGGCAATAATGGACACCATTCTCTCCCTCCAATGGTCCGTTACAACAAAGGTCTACTGCAGTATGATTTTGCCAGTGGTATCTGCATTACATTAATTAAGAGAGTTGAGTGTTTAATTGGCATGCGTACTGAAAATGGACCAAGAAATTCTGACTTGCAGCACCATTACAGATCTGGAAACACAGTCCTCATAGAAAGCGCAATGGACAAAAGAAAGTTCAATAAAATTTTAAAAACACTGAATTAGTGCAAAGCAAAAGCCCAAAATCCCTTGTGCCACCCAGGTTGTTTGTAGCTTGTAGTTTGCTGCTGTAAGAGCCTCATGGTTGTTGGGAAGAAGCTGTTCTTGAACCTGGTGGTCACGGTTTTCGGACTCCTGTACCTTCTTCCCGATGGCGGGAGAGAAATGAGATTGTGGCCAGGGTGGTGTGGGGTCTCTGATGATGCTGGCTGCCTTTTTGAGGCAGCGACTCCTGTAGATCCCTTCGATGGTGGGGAGGTCAGTACCCATGATGGACTGGGCAGTGTGTCAATATGCTCTCTACTGTACACCTGCAGACGTTCAAGAGACTATTCATCGGCACAACGAATTACCTCAACCTTAATGTACGTTCATATTCTATTTTTTTAAAGTTCAGGCATACTTATTAACTATTAAACTTCCATTCTATCTTGTCAATAAATGGAAGTATGGAAGAAATATGGCTGAACTTTAAAAGAGTAGAATGTTAATAGGTTGCAGAAATCCTTTAGATTAGTTTAGAGATACAGCGCGGAAGTGGGCCATTCGGCCCATCGAGATCGCACCGACCAGCGATCCTCCTACACGAACACTATCCTATATACTAGGAACAATTTACAATGCTTACCAAAGCCATTTAACCTAGTGGAGTGTGGGAGGAAGCCGGAGCACCCGGAGAAAACCCAGGTGGTCATGGGGAGAACGTACAAACTCTGTACAGGGTAGCAACCCTAAGGCAGCAAATCTACCGCTGTGTCACCGTGCCGAAAATCCTGTTCGTCAATGTAGTATTTAAAAAATATTGTAAAGCACAGCAAAGGAAGAGTTAGCTGGAACTGGATGTTTTTTCAACATACTTGGCAAACAGCTTCTGAACATTTGATGATGGTTCTTACTTCCCATGACCTAGGAAGGGTCACTTTTATCCACTGTAAACATTGTCTCTTTTTTTGTGTTATGATAAAGTTTGCATTTGTCCCACTTCTCAAATCCATTATTTACAATAATTTTAAAAACCTTCTGGTACAAAGATGTCAATTCGTACACAAGAATGCTGGCACAGTGGTTCAATGGTTCAATAGTGTTTTGTTTGTTACATGATGTGCAACTGCACCGTGAAATTCCTTTGGCATGCAGACGCCGGCCGCCATGTTTTGGCGCCATTTCCAGAGTCCAAAATCCAGTCCTCCCGCGCACTCGGTCTACTGGTATACGGTTAATAGAACTAAGCCTCACAACTCCAGAACTCTGTGTGTAGTCCTTGTCTCTGCGTGGTTTGCACGTTCTCCCCTTAAGACCCAGCATCTCTTTTTGGGTGGCTCAGATTTCTTCCCATGAGCAGAAGATGCGATGGTTGATAGGCTTATCGGCCATTATGGGGCGGCAGAGTGGCACAGCTGGTAGAGCTGTTGCCTCACGGTGCAAGACGCCATGGTTCGATCCTGCCCTTGGCTACTGTCTGGCGTGTGGAGTTTGCACGTTCTCCTTGTGGGTTTCCTCTTTTTTTTTTAAATTTCTTTTTATTATCAAAAAATGTATTCAATTATTTACAAAAAAATACTTACAATGCAATAGAACAAAACAGAACCGACCACCAGAATACAATACAAACAAATATACCAAATGAAACTAATATACAACTATATTACAATCCCTATCCAGGATGCATCCAATCCCCCGTGGTGCCCAATGGCCCCGGAAATCCCGCAGGTCCCTCTCCAACACGGACATAACCCCGGAAAAGGGGGTAGGCAGCTGGCCCGGGCAGAGCCCTCTTCCGCCTGGCGCCGCGAGTCGAGGATGGCCAGCTTGGCTAGGCCCAGGAGCAAACCCAACCAGGACACGGGTGGGTTTCCTCCGGGTGCTCCGGTTTCCTCTCACATCCCAAAGACGTGCGGGTTTGTAGGTTAATCGGCCCTCTGTACATTTCTCCTGGTGTGTAGGGAGTGGATGCGGAAGTGGGATAACGTAGAACTAGTGTGGACGGGTGATGGATGGTTGGCGTGGAGGGCCTCTTCCAATGCTGCAACTCTCTGCACTCAGAATATGAATTGGCCCAACTGTGTGGCCAAGCGGTTGTTTCTAGGGGAGTTAAAAGGGTTGAGGAAAAAATAAAACAGGATTAGCATGTGATTAGTGTAAATAGGTGCTTAATAGTTTACAGACTCAGTGAGCCCAAGGGCCTGTTTCTTTTTTTGCTGAATGGCTATGACTGTAAATTATGTAATAACAGCGAGATGATTTAAAATGTCATAACACCTCACTTACACAAAGAGCAAAGTTCTTACCAACTGCAAGAAGGGAAAGGAAAGGATGGAGTAAATTGTTCAGGGTTAGATTGCCAGAGGGGATCTGTATTTGACTTGCAGCCAGGACATCTGATTGGCAGATTTCTCCACTTTTCCCACTTTGAGGTCGATGCTGGCGTGAAACTTTGCACTTCTGTGGGAAGATTGGCCAGATGGACTCCAAGATCAGCCTTCCCAATTCTCCAGGAGGCCCCTACATGGGAACAGTTGAGGAATCTGCCAGGCAGATGTTTAAGCCCCAAGTCAAATACAGCTCCCCACTGCGAATTCATCCCTTATAATTCATACCATTCTCTCCTCCACTGCTTCGGGGCGGCACGGTGGCGCAGCGGTAGAGTTGCTGCCTCACAGCGCCAGAGACTCGGGTTCGATCCTGACTGTGAGTGCTGTTGTGTGTATGTGTGTGTGTGTGTGTGTGTGTGTGTGTGTGTGTGTGTGTGTGTGTGTGTGTGTGTGTGTGTGTGTGTGTGTGTGTGTGTGTGTGTGTGTGTGTGGAGTTTGAACGTTCTCGCTGTGACCACGTGGGTTTTCTCCGGGTGCTCCGGTTTCCTCTCAATCCCCAAAGAAGTGCGGGTTTGTGGGTTAATTGGCTTCTGTAAATTGTCCACAGTGTGTAGGAGGGAACTAGTGCAAGGGGTGATCGCTGGTCGGCGCGGATTCGGTGGGCCGAAGGGCCTGCTTCCACGCTGTATCTCTAAACCGAACTAAGCTTTGTCGTCGGTAAGCATTTTGATGTGTGTGATTAGAGTGTGAACTGTCAATGTCAGTTTGATGGAGGGAGGAATCCAATTTTTTAATATTGTTTACTGGACTGTTGCCTGGATGAGGGGGAAGTTAACTAAGCTACAGGGAGAGGTTGGACAGACTTGGATTGTTTTCTCTGGAACCCTGGAGGTTGCAGGGAGACCTAATAGAAGTATGTAACATTATGAGAGGCATAGATAGGTCAGACAATCAGAACATTATTCCCCAGACCGGAAATATCAAAGACTAGAGGCCACAGCTTTAAGGTGAGAGAGGCAAAGTTTAAAGGAATGTGCGGGCCAAGTTCTTTTTTACACACGAGAGTAATGAATGCTTGGAACGAGCTGCCATGGGTGGTGGGGGCAGATACAATAGTGGCGTTCAATAGGCTCTCAGATAGGCATTTGGGTACGCAGGGAATGAAGGGATATGGATTATGATGCAGGCAGTTGAAAGTTGGTCTTGGCATCATGTCCAGCACAGATAATGTGGTCTGAAGAGGGGTCTCGACCCGAAACGTCACCCATTCCTTCTCTCCAGAGATGCTGCCTGCCCCGCTGAATTGCACCAGCATTTCGTGTTCGTGTCGTGTTACATTCAGAATGCATTTTACCTGACTTTCCAGAGTGAAAAGGGGACTGGAGGAACTGCGGATGATGAAATCTTGAGCAAAACACAAAGTCTTCGAAGCACAAACACTAAACAAAGACTCAACAGGTCAGACAGCATCTCTGGAGGAAATAGATAGATGACGTTTCTGGCCGGGATCCTTATTCCAATTTCTTGGGGCAGGACTTGTGAGTAATCTAGATCAGTGCCATATTTGTTCTCAGTACGATAGCGTCATAGAGTCTCACAGCTCAGAAACAGGCCCTTCAGGGGCTGCACACTCCAGAGGTGGCACAGTGGTGTAATGGTAGAGCTGCTGCCTCTAATCCAGATGGCGTTCCGGTAATAAGAAGGAACTGCAGATGCTGGTTTGTGCGAAAGATAGACACAAAGTGCTGGAGTGACTCAACGTTTACTCAACTCATTGGTTTAATGTGAGAGGGCAAGATTTAATAGGAATCTGAGAGGCAGCTTTTTCACTCAGAGGGCAGTGGGCTTGTTGAACAAGCTACCTAAGAAGGTCGACCAAAATACTGGAGTAACTCAGCGGGCCAGGCAGCATCACTGGAGAAAATGAATAGATGACGTTTCGGGTCGGGACCCTTCTTCTGATAAACTTCCTCTGCACCTAGTCCAAAGCCTCCTCATCCTTCCTGTGATGGGGCGACCAGAACTGTAAACAATACCCCAAATGTGGTCTAACATAACTGCTATAATCCTGAACCATATCTATGCTTTAGATACACCTGGGAAGCAATAGGTTCTATTGTTCATTCCTCAGCTGCCTCTGGGTAAAGTGAAATATAACATTACCTATAAACCCAGCCATTAATGTAAATTAAAGAGTAACCATTCACACTCCCGGGAAATACATTCCAGATAAACCTGGCACATTTTGTACTTTTTAGTCTGACACCACAAAGCAAAGAAAGGATCCCAGTGAAAATAAGTTGTGAAGGGAGCTATTCATGAAACACTCTTGTGTATCGTAGCGTTAAGTTCTATTTTTCCCTCAGTTTTCACACGTTGCTCACAAGCCTTCGACTGAAGCAATAATCATGGCTAGAACAAGTGTTTAGTTTGGACTCCCGCTCCCCTGAGGTCCGTGGCGATGACTTGACCATCTTTGGGGCCTTAACTCCCTGGGTCTCCAAAACAAAATAAAGAGAGGAAAGAAAAACCCATTCTCAATCAAAGTGGATGAAAAGTAGTAAAAAGGAACTGCAGATGCTAGTTTGTACCAAAGATAGGCACAAAGTGCTGGAGTAACTCAGCGGGTCAGGCAGCATCTCTGGAGAACATGGATAGGTGATGTTTCAGGTCGGGACCCTTCTTCAGACTGATGGTGAGGGGGGGGGGGAGGAACTGGAAGCAAGTAAAAACCGGGACAAATCAGGGGAGGCAACAAACGATATCAGCAGGGAGGTTCCCAGATAGGATGATTGTTGGCAAGAGACGTCATGATGGCAAGAGGGTTACGTCGTTACGAAGTGTGGAACTGGTCAACCGACTTTCAATGGAGGAAGCGGAGAGGGGAGGGTTTGTGTAAGTTACCTATAATTGGAGAATTCACCGTTCATACCACTGGGTTGTCAGCTACCCAGGTGGAATATGAGGTGCTGTTCATCCAGTTTGCAGGTGGCCTCACTGTGGCAGTGGAGGAGGCCCAGGACAGAAAGGTCAGTGTGGGAATGGGGAAGGGGAGTTAAAATGGTCGGCAACCGGGACATTCTGTAGTCCTTGGTGGGTCTTGATGAAAAGTAGAGTGATTTGTGAGAATCAGGAGAGGAATGGGCAGGGGGAATGCATAGAGTCTTTTACCCAAAGTCGAGGAAATCACGAACCAGAGGACATAGGTTAAAGTGAGAGGAAAAAGATTTAATTTGAATTTGACGGGTAACTTTTTCACTCAGATGGTGGTGGGTAATATGGAACGAGCTGCCAGAGGAGGTAGTTGAGGCAGGTATTTAACAATTGAAAAGACATTTTGACAGGTACACAAATAGGAACGGTTAAGTGGGATACGGGCGATTTGCAGACAATTGGGACCAGCTTAGATGGGACACCGTGGTGGCAATGGACAAGTTGGGCTGAAGGGCCTGTTACCATGCTGTACGACTCCGTGCTTCTAAAACACAAATGGTGGTACACATTAATACCAGGCTATTAATGAAATAGTGTGGGCCATCCTTCTGAATCTGAAGTTCCAATCTCTCCAGGCAGCTGTGGAGTTAAATTAGTTAATAATCAAGAATGACAATTGGAAAAACTCGTCAGTGGTAATGTTAACCACAAAACTCTTCACTTATTGTGAAAACTATCTGGTTTACTCATGCTCTTCAGGGGTAAAAGTTTTCTCTCTTAGTGTCATAGAGTCATACAGTGTGGAAACAGGCCCTTTGGTCCAACTTGCCCACACCGGCCAACATGCCCCATCTACACCAGTTCCACCTGCCTGCATTTGACCCAAGTCTATCCTATCAATGTACTTGTCCAACCGTCTTTTAAATGTTGTTATTGTGGCCTAATCTACCTCCTCTGGCAGCTCATTCCATGTATCCACTATCCTCTATGTAAACACATCGCCTCTCAGGTTCCTATTCGACCTTTCCCCTCTCACCATAAACCTATGCCCTCTGTTCTCCTGACACAATACAACCTGCACAGCCATTGTTTGATATTTGACAGTGATGTGTTCCTGAAAAAAGAAGTCAAAGTTAAAAAGGCTGGGGAAAGTGTTTTTAGTTTAGCTTAGTTTAGAGATGTAGTGTGGAAACTGGCCCTTCGGCCCACCGAGTCCGTGCTGACCAGCGATCCCCGCACACTTGCACTATCCTGCCCGCTTCCACGGGCATACAGTTTTGCAGGTGAATTGGCTTCAGTAAAATTGTAAATTGTATCAAGTATGTGTGTGCGTAGGATAGTGTTGGTGGGCAGGGATCGTTGGTCGAGGTGGGCTGAAGGCCTATTTCCACGCAATATCTCTAATACTAATAATACTAATCTCTAAACCAAACGAAACTAAACTAATGGCTACATTAGCACTTACACTTCATTGATTTAATGACTTTGGGATATCGAGATTGTGAAAGGCATTGCGTAAATGCAAATTTTTTAACTTATTCTAGAGAATGGAAGAGCAAGAATTCAAATTCGGCCAGGAAACAATTCAAATTTAAGTGCCGACCTAATATGTGCCCCCTTGTAAATTAATTACACCTCACATTGGAACTAATACAGATGCTTATTTTTGTGCCAGTCGTTTAGGTTTAGCTTTATTATCGTGGCATGTACCGTGGTACAGTGAAAAGCTTTGTTTTGCATGCTATCCAAACAGATCAGATACACCAAACACAAATACAATCGAGTCAAATTTAAGTACAATAGGTGGAGCAAAGGGGAAGATACAGAGTGCAGAATATAGTTCTCAACATTGTAGCACACCAGTTCCAGAGATAAAGTCCAATGTCCACAATGGGGTAGAAGGGAATTGGACAGTGCCCTAGCTTATGGAAGGGCCGTTCAGAAGCCTGATGACAGAGGGGAAGAAGCTGTTCCTGAGTCTGGTGGTGCGCACTTTCAAGCTTGTGTATCTTCTGCTCCTCGGGAGCGGGGAGAAGAAGGAATGACCGGGCTGGGGACAAGTCTATGATTACATTGGCTGCTTTCGAAGGCAGTGTGAAATGTGGATGGAGTCAGTGGTGGGGTGTCTGGCCTGTGTAAAGAGGAAGATGCAGGGTGCAGAATATACTCCTCAGCATTGTGGAGCGTCAGTTCCAGAGACAAAGTATATTGTCCGCAATGGGGCAGAGGTAAATCGGAGAGTAACCTGGGTTATGGAGGGACCGGTCAGAAGCCTGATGCAATATCTGTGCCATAGATCTCTCCTGAAGAATGTTCTGCACCTTTTTTTCCTCTGTGGCTGCAACACCATATTTTGCACTCTGTTTCCTTTCTCCTTTTTGCACGACTGGTTGTACTCGTGTGCGAGTTGATTGTGCGGAGTGATTTGCCTGGAGAGCCTGCAAAACAAAGTTCACTGTATCTCAATGCACGTGACAATAATAAACCAACAACTATTAGAACCCTCTTTTGGAATGGCTCCGGGTCCTGATAACAAGGGGGTATCCTCTCGGGCGATGTGGAGTTTGCAGTTTGTCACTGATTATTTTGGTGGTAGACGTTGGGACGTTGGAGATACATTCACTCGTCATTATCTACAGGGGGAAGTCGTAGCGTCATACAGTATGGAAACAAACCCTTCAAAACCAACCCATCCATGCGCCATCCAAGCTAATTCCATTTGCCCGTTTTTGGCACATAACTCTCTTAACCTTTCCCATCCATGTACCTACCCAAATGTCCTTTAAATGCTGTTATAATACCTCAACAACCTCCTCTGGCAGCTCGTTCCATATACCCAACACCCTTTGTGTTAAAAAGCTGCCCCTCTGTTTCCTATTAAATCTTTCCCCTCTCACCTTAAACCTGTGCCCTCAGGTTCCTGAACCCCCTACCCTGGGAAAAGGACACTGCGCATTCACCCTATCTATTCCTCTCAGGATTTTGTACACCTCTATAAAAATCAAGGCCTCAGCCTCCTGCGCTCCAAGGAAAAAAAATCCCTAACCTGCCCAACCTCTCCCTACAGTTCAGGCCTACAGTTCCGGCCCTCGAGTCCTGGCAACATCCTTGTACATCTTCCCTGCAATATTTTGAGCTTAATTATCATCCTTCCTCCAGCAAGGTGGCCAAAATTTGACACAATATTCTTAAGTACGGCCTCACCGATGCATAGACATTAATAAGGGGCCCATTTGTTACAGATGTTTTAAGTATTCTTGCCGACTGCCTCTTCTTGTTTCCTCATCGTAACTGGTGCTTTCTTTGAAGACAGGAAGGTGTCAGTATGCATATGATTCCGTGCTGATGGTGTCTCTGGCCGAAATTCGCCCTACAAACTTATCGAAACATATAAGATTATTACGGGGTTGGACATGTTAGAGGCAGGAAACATGTTCCCAATGTTGGGGGAGTCCAGAACCAGGGGCCACAGTTTAAGAATAAGGGGTCGGCCATTTAGAACGGAGATGAGGAAAAACTTTTTCAGTCAGAGAGTTGTAAATCTGTGAAATTCTCTGCCTCAGAAGGCAGTGGAGGCCAATTCTTTGATTGCATTCAAGAGAGAGCTAGATAGAGCTCTTAAGGATAGCGGAGTCAGGGGGTATGGGAAGAAGGCAGGAAAGGGGTACTGATTGAGAATAATCAGCCATGATTACATTGAATGGTGGTGCTGACTCGAAGGGCTGAATGGCCTCCTCCTGCACCTATTGTCCATTGTCTATAAACTGCTACAACTGTCTAAGGAAAACACAAAGTGCTGGAGGAACTCAGCGGGTCAGGCAGCATATTGTGAAGGGGATGGACAGGTGATGTTTCAGGTCGGGACCCTTCCCTTAATTGATGGAGAGTGGGCGGGGATGGGGGAGAAAGCTGGACAAGCCTGCCAGGAATTGTCCCGCCCCCACCTCTCTCTCCCTGCTTGCACCCCTTTACTCCATCGGTCTGAAGAAGGGTCTTGACCCAAAACATTGCCCGCTCCCTCCACAGATCCGCCTGCAATTTGTTTTCTCGTTAGTTAATAAATTACATTGGCTGAGGGACAATTGTTGGCAAAGTTTCAAAAGTTGTACTTCAAGAATTCTTACACCACCAGAAAGGGAAATTGAAGCCTTTCTTGAAGGTATCATCCAAATGCCAACAGCTTACAGATGGCAACACCTTATCGATAAACTCAGAGTGCTGGAGTAACTCAGGGGTCAGGCAGAATCCCTGGAGAAAGAGGATGGGTGACATTTCGGGTGGAAACCCTTCATCGGGAACCCTGGAGAAGGGTTCCGACCCAAAACGTCACCCATCCTTTTTGCTCCAGGGATGCTGCCTGACCCGCTAAGTTGATTCCAGCATATGCAGTTCTTTAGTTATCATTCTGTAACATAGAAGATTCTTAAACCCTAGTTTTTTTTAATAGGTGCTGGTACACAATTCCAGCACAATCCCTTACATTAAAAGGACTGATCTCAATCTTACCTTATGAAACAAGCCTTCATCTCAGGAATCCACCTGATAACATTTCTCTGTACTGCTTTCAATGCACATTAAATATGGAGATCAAAAATACACAGGTGTGCTCTCACTAATACTGCTGCAGCAAAGATCTCCCAAACTTACAATCCATCCCTTTTGTAATCAAGGCCAATATTCCATTTGCCCCCTTCATCGCTTACTGTACCTCTTTGCTAAGGCTTTTTTTGCTTTTAATTCCTCTCTCCTTATCTGACACCATTTTGTCTCCTTTGCACCTCCAGCCTTTGTCACTCACTCCACCCATCTTCCGATCAACCACACCCCCCCCCCCTCCCGTCCCTCACTTGTATCCACCTATCACTCGTCAGGCTTTGTCCTGCTCCCACCTCTTTTTTCCAGCGTTCATCCCCCTACTACAATCTGAAGAAGGGTCCCGAGCCGAGATATTATCTGTCCATTCCCTCCACAGATGCTGCCTGACCCGTTGACTTCCTCCAGCACTTTGTGTTTTGCTCATGATTCCAGCACCTGCAGTTCCTCGAGTCTCCAAGGTTTTTTGACATCAAATAAAATAACTCTCAGATTCACCATCGTTCTCATCTCTATCTATCAACCAATATTTTTCTCTATTTTTCCTGCAAATGTGGCTAATGTCTTGGACCTCCATGTTATACTCCATCTGCGAAGGTTTGCCCACTTGCATAACCTATCCCTATCCCATGAGAGTCTCCCTCTGTTCTCCTGTGTTTCAGCATGGGAACTGTCTGTGTGGAGTTTGCAGGTTCTCCCTGCGGCCGCGTGAGTTTCCTCTGGGTCACAGAGTGATACAGCATGGAAACAGGCCCTTCAGCCCAACCTGCCCACACCGGCCAACATGTCCCAGCCACACCGGCCACCTGCCTGGGTGCTCCGGTTTCCTCCCACACCCCCATAAACATGCGGGTTTGTAGGTTCATCGACCCTCTGTAAATTGCCTCTAGTGTGTGGGGAGTGGATGAGGAAGTGGAATAACATGGAACTAGTGAGACACAAAAAGCTGGAGTAACTCAGCGGGACAGGCAGCATCTCTGGAGAGAAGGAATGGGTGACGTTTTGGGTCGAGACCCGAAACGTCACCCTTTCCTTCTCTCCAGAGATGCTGCCTGTCCCGCTGAGTTACTCCAGCTTTTTGTGTCTACCTTTGGTGTAAACCAGCATCTGCAGTTCCTTCCTACACGTGGAACTAGTGAGAACGGGTGATCGATGGTCAGTGTGGACAGTGGGCCGAAGGGCCTGTTTCCATGCTGCATCTTTCTCACTATCAATTAAATATCCTTCAGTCCAGTTTCTGATTTTAGTTTTAAAGAGGCCCAACCTGGTCTACACTGACCAGCGATCGCCCGTTCACACTAGTTTTATGTTACTCCACTTTCACATCCACTCCCTTACACACCCTGGGCAATTTACACAGGGACAGTGAACCAACAAACACACACATCTTCGGGATGTTGGGGGAAACCGGAGCACCTGGAGGAAAACCCACACGGTCACAGGGGGAACGTGCAAACTCCACACAGACAGCACTCGAGGTCAGGGTTGAACCCGGGCGGGCCCCTGGCACTGTGAGGCAGCAGCTGAACCTCTCTACATGGTAACACACAGCACAAACTCTGGGCACGTCACCACAGGGGGCCACGTGAGTGGGAAAGAGGTTTTATTTAATGATAGGTGTGAATACAACTGAGTATGACACTATTCATAAGGTCATTAGTAATAGGAGCAGAATTAAGCCATTTGGCTCATCGAGTCCACTCCACCATTCAATCCAGTTTCCTCCCACATCCCAAAGTCGTGCGGGTTTGTAGGTTAATTGCCCTCTGTAAATTGCTCCTAGTGTGTAGGGAGTGGATGAGAAAGTGGACTAACATAGAACTAGTGTGAATGGGTGATCGATGGTCGGCATGAACCTGGTGGGCCGAAGGGCCTGTTTCCATGCTTTCTCTTTAAATCCCAGGATCTTGCACTGAATTGAACTTTGCTCCCTAGCGGCATCACGATGGCTAATGCTTGCACACACGTTTCTACTTCATTGGCAATTGCTCCGGCCCCTTTATTGAGACGGTCAGCCGGCCATGGGCCAAGGTGTGTATGTGTGTGTGTGTGTGTGTGTGTGTGTGTGTGTGGGTGTGTGTGTGTGGGTGTGGGTGTGTGTGTGTGTGGGTGTGTGTGTGTGGATTTGTGTGTGTGTGTGTGTGTATGTGTATGTGTGCGTGTGTGGATGTGTGCGTGTCTGGATGTGTGGGTGTGTGGATGTGTGTGGATGTGTGTGTGTGTGTGTGTGTGTTAACAAAAATATATATATGCGATTATTTACAATAATATGTACAGTGCAAAATAAATCAAAACAAAACCCACCACCACAATACAAGTCAAACAAATATTCTTTAATACTAAATATACTACTATACAACTCTATCACCATCCTTATTAAGGATGCATTTCACACCCCCGTGGTGCCCAGCGGTCCCGGAAATCCCCCAGAGCGCCGGTGGACAGCGCATGGTCCCCCTCTGGTAGCACTCGGGCACGGACGTTACCCCGGAAAAGGGGGCAGGCAGCCGTCTTGGGCATGGCCAAGGTGTTGGTGTTTCACGCGCTGGAGAACGAGATGCTGTCAGCATGGTCTGCTCCAATATGGAGTCTGATGCATTTCACCAGTAAATGGATGGCAAGCCCAGCTCGCAGTTTCCTGCCTGGGATTCGTCCACAGAGTCTGCCGTCACACAGCCCAGACTCCTACCTGACGTTCCTTTCATTGGGTCATAAGTGATCGGAGCAGAATTAGGCCATTCCTAGCGAGTCTACTCCGCCATTCAAGCGTGGCTGATCTGGAGCGATAGAAGTGGAAGGTTTCATCTCACCCGCACAATTGTTTGGACGCAGAATAGTTGCTGGCACCGGTCACATTCTTGTAACACTTCGTTGTCACCCCCGGTCAACATGCAGTCCTTTGTGGAGTTTGCACGTTCTCCCTGTGACTGCGTGGGTTTCCTCCGGGTGCTCTGGCTTCTTCCCATATTCAACCCAACGGTATGAACATTGATTTCTCTAATTTCAAGTAACCCTTGCAATCCCTCCCGCCCCAGCTCCCCCACCCTGGTTGTCCAGCTACTCTTTGTATCCTTGAAACCCTTCAGTATCACCTCTTCCCCAGCCAACAATGGGCCATGATGGGCTCTGCCCTTCCTTGGTCATCTGTTGCCGACCCTCCTTGTTCTGGTCTTTCCTTACCTCCAGTTCCCTTCCCCTCCACCTTCAGTCTGAAGAAGGGTCCCGATCTGAAATGTCATCCATCCTTTTTTTTCCAGAGATGCTGCCTGACCCGCTGAGTTACTCTAGCATTTTGTGTCTATCTTTTGCTGGTTAGATATGTCAGCGCGCGTGTTATTAAGTGAGTTCAGGTGATCAGAAAACCTGTCCATTCTTGGATCTAATTAGGCACTGCCTCAAGCATTTTTTTAAATTAAAAGATACAGCATGGAAACAGGCCCCTCGTCCCATCATGATGCATCACAACGTGGTATGGGAACAGCTGCATCCACGACCACAAGCAATTGCAAAGAGTTGTGGACGTAGCCCAGAACGTCTTGCAACCCAACCTCCCTACCATTGACTCAATTTACACCTCGCGCTGCCTTGGCAAGGCCAGCAGCATAATCAAGGTCTAGTACCACCCCAGGTCACTCCCTCCTCTCCCCTCTCCCATCAGGCATGAGGTGCAGAAGTGTATAAAAGTATATAAAATTAATGAGAGGCACGGACAGGGTCGACAGTCAGAACCTTTTTCCGAGGGTGGAATTATCAAAGCCTAGAGGGCAAAGCTTGAAGGTGAAAGGGGCAAAGTTTAAAGGAGATATGCAGGATAAGAGTGGTGTGTGCTTGGAACGAGCAGTTGGGGTGGTGGTGGAGGTAGATATGATAGCAGTGTTTAAGAGTCTTTTAGATAGGCGCAGGAAAGGAGGGATATGGATCACGTGCAGGTAAAGTCAATAGACAATAGACAATAGGTGCAGGAGTAGGCCAGTCGGCCCTTTGAGCCAGCACCACCATTCAGTATAATCATGGCTGATCATTCTCAATCGGTACCCCATTCCTGCCTTCTCTCCTGACTCCGCTATCCTTAAGACCTCTATCTAGCTCTCTCTTGAAAGCATTCAGAGAACTGGCCTCCACTGCCTTCTGAAGCAGAGAATTCCACAGATTTACAACTCTCTGACTGACCTCCTGGCCTCCTCATCTCTGTTCTAAATGGCCTACCCCTTATTCTTAAACTGTGGCCCCTTGTTCTGGACTCCCCCAACATTGGGAACATGTTTCCTGCCTCTAATGTGTCCAACCCCTTAATAATCTTATATGTTTCAATAAGATCCCCTCTCATCCTTCTAAATTCCAGTGTAGATAAGCCTAGTCGTTCCAGTCTTTCAACATACGACAGTCCCACCATTCCGGGAATTAACCTAGTAAACCTACACTGCACGCCCTCAATAGCAAGAATATCCTTCCTCAAATTTGGAGACCAAAACTGCACACAGTACTCCAGGTACGGTCTCACTAGGGCCCTGTACAACTGTAGAAGGACCCCTTTGCTCCTATACTCAACTCCTCTTGTTATGGAGGCCAACATGCCATTAGCTTTCTTCACTGCCTGCTGCACCTGCACGCTCCATCGAATGATGGTATTAGATGGAGCATCAATATGAAATCACATCATATACAAGATACAAGACAAGCATGGAACCCCGTTCCTGCCTTCTCCCCATATCCCCATATCCCCATATCCCCATATCTCAGTTCTAAATGGCCTACCCCTTATTCTTAAACTGTGGCTCCTTGTTCTGGACTCCCCCAACATTGGGAACATGTTTCCTGCCTCTAACGTGTCCAACCCCTTAATAATCTTATACGTTTCGATAAGATCTCCTCTCATCCTTCTAAATTCCAGTGTATACAAGCCTAGTCGCTCCAGTCTTTCAACATATGATTGTCCCTCCATTCCGGGAATTAACCTAGTAAACCTACGCTGCACGCCCTCAATAGCAAGAATATCCTTCCTCAAATTTGGAGACCAAAACTGCACACAGTACTCCAGGTGCGGTCTCACTAGGGCCCTGTACAACTGCAGAAGGACCTCTTTGCTCCTATACTCAACTCCTCTTGTTATGAAGGCCAACATTCCATTGGCTTTCTTCACTGCCTGCTGTACCTGCATGCTTCCTTTCAGTGACTGATGCACTAGGACACCCAGATCTCCCGGGTGATCTCGTTGTACGTCCCCTTTTCCTAACTTGACACCATTCAGATAATAATCTGCCTTCCTATTCTTACCACCGAAGTGGATAACCTCACACTTATCCACATTAAACTGCATCTGCCATGCATCCGCCCACTCACACAGCCTGTCCAAGTAACCCTGCAACGTCATAGCATCTTCCCCACAGTTCACACTGCCCCCCAGCTTTGTGTCATCTGCAAATTTGCTAATGTTACTTTTAATCCCTTCATCCAAGTCGTTAATATTTATTGTAAATAGCTGCAGGAGATCTGTTTAACTTGGCATCATGTTTGGCACAGACTTGGAGTTCCTATGCTGTACTGTTCTATGTTCGATGTCATATGATGGTTTCCTCTGGGGCAACACAATCAACATTTCCCCCCATAACGGGTCAGCACAGTGGCACAATGGTAGAGTTGCTGTCTTACAGCGCAAGAGACCCAGGTTCGATCCTGACCGTACCGCGCTGTCTGTACTGAGTTTGTACGTTCTCCCAGTGGTTTCTCCGGGTGCTCTGATTTCCTTTGTACGTATCCCCTGTAACCATGTGGGTTTCCTCCAGGCGATAGACGTAAAAAACACTGGAGTAACTCTGCGGGTCAGGCAGCATCTCTGGAGAAAAAGGTGACATTTTGGGTGGGAACCCTTCTTCAGACCGAAAGTGGAGTTGGAGGTTGGGGGAATAAACTGGAGGCATGAAAAGGCCAGAATCAAATTAGGGCCAACAACAGATGAACTCCTCCGGGTGCTCTGGTGTCCTCCCACACCCCAAAGACGTGCGGGTGTGTAGGTTAATTGGCCCTCTGTAAATTGCCCCTGGTGTGCAGGGAGTGGATGCGGACCTGGGATAACGTAGAACTAGTGCAAACGGGTGATCGATGGTCGGCCTGGACTCAGTGGGCCGAAGGGGCTATTTTCATGTTGTATCTTTCAATCAATCAATTCATTATCTAGGATAGCATCACCAAGCAAGTATCTATTACTCGTTAGGCTGTATTTTATTCAGTTCTGCCCATCTACCTGGAAAATAAAATAAATGCGCCACAGCTGCATCTCACCCCCCCCCCCCCCCCCCCCTCCCTTCCAACCCACAGTGGTGCTCTGATTTCCTTGCACACTCCAAAGACCTACAGTTTTGTAGGTTACTTGGCCTCATTAAATTGTAAAATTGTCCCTAGTGTGTGTATGTTATTGTACAGGATGATCGCTGGTCGGCCTTGGTGTGCCGAAGGGCCTGTTTCTGTGCTGTATGTCTAAAGTCTAAAGTAAAAGTAAATGCACCTAAAGGATTTATTGTACAAAAAGAGCGGGTTTCTTTTTGATGTGTGCGAATACTTAAAATGGACGCAATCTCTGGAGTAACCAGTCAAATTTTTGATGTAATGCAATGCAAAATGGTTTATCGGCACGGTAGCGCAGCGGTAGAGTTGCTGCTTTACAGCGAATGCAGCGCCGGAGACTCAGGTTCAATCCTGACTACGGGTGCTGCACTGTAAGGAGTTTGTACGTTTTCCCCGTGACCTGCGTGGGTTTTCTCCGAGATCTTCGGTTTCCTCCCACACTCCAAAGACGTACAGGTATGTAGGTTAATTGGCTGGGTAAATGTAAAAGTTGTCCCTAGTGGGTGTAGGATAGTGTTAATGTACGGGGATCGCTGGGCGGCACGGACTTGGAGGGCCGAAAAGGCCTGTTTCCGGCTGTATATATATGATATGATATGATATGATGATATGATCATATTTAACTCAGTCTAGCGTGAATTATTAGTCACAGTGCAGTGAAGTTAACAGTAGCCCAGCGACAGAATTTCCAGGCATACGCATTTGATGTTGATACACAAAAAGGCTCAAAGTGCTGGAATAACTCAACGGGTCAGGCAGCATCTCTGGAGCACACGGAGAGGTGACGTTTTGGGTCATGACCCTTCTTTGCCTAGAAGGAAATAAAAGCAGTAAATGATGGAGCAAAGAGACACAAGGAACTGCAGATGCTGGAATTTTGAGCAAAAAACACAAAGTGCTGGAGGAACTCAGCGGGTCAGGCAGCATCTATGCAGGGAATGTACAGGCGACATTTCGGGTTCGGGACCTTTCTTCAGACATTGAAGCAGGGGGGAGAAAGCAGGAAAATAAAATTGGGGGCGGGAAAAACTCTGGCAAGTGATGGGTGGATATAGGTGAGGTGACGGTTTGATTGACACATGGGTAGAGTAAGTGACAAGGGCTGGAGGTGAAAAGGAGACAAAAGGTTTTCAGATAAGGGGAGGAGGAGATATGTGAAATGTAAAGCCGGAGGGAGGGAGAGGGATGGAAGAGGATTGGGGGGGGAAGAGAAAGAGAGGGGATGAAAGGAAGTTGGGGAACTAGGAGCTGGGAGCTGAGATGGGGAAAGGAGCATGGTGGCAGGCGTGGTGGGAGATGGTGGAGTGGCACGGTGGTAGAGTTGCTGCCTCCCAGCATCAGAGCCCCAGGTTCGATGCTGGCCACGGGTACTTGTCTCTACAGAGTTTGCACGTTCTCCCTGTGACGCTGTGGATTTCCTCCGGGTGCTCCGGTTATATTGAGAATCTTATGCGTGCTGGATGGTGGCACACAGTGGGGCAGCTGGTAGAGCCACTGCCTCACAGCGCATGGGACCCATTTTGATCCTGACCTCGGGTGTGTGTGTGTGTGTGTGTGTGTGTGTGTGTGTGTGTGCACGTGTGCGTGTGCGTGTGTGCATGTGTGTGTGTGTGTGTTTGGAGTCTGCACGTTCCCCCTGTGACTGCGTGGGTTTACTCCGGGTGCTCCGGTTTCTTCCCACATCCCAAAGACGTGTGGGTCTGTGGATTAGTTGGCCCTCTGTGAATTCCCCCTGGTCTGTAGGATAGAGCTAATGTGCGGGGTTGACTGATGGTCGGCACGGCCTCGATGGGCTGAAGGGCCTGTTTCCACACTGTATCTGAACTAAACAAACCTAAACTAAACTGAAATATGTGCAGCCCCTGGAGTGAGGGGGGGGGGGGGGGTAGGGGAAGGCGGGAGGGAGGGAGTTTTACTTGAAATTGGAGAACTCAATGTTTGTGCCATTGGCTTGTAAGCTACACAAGTGGAATGAGAATTGTTGAAGCTGTGGTGTGATGTAGCAATAGGTCTGAAGAATGTTTCATTGGAAGAGCTTGCTGTGATTTCGAAGCTGAATATCTCTTTTCCTTTGCAGCAGATGTTACGATTTTATGATTCCATGATAAATAATAGGAATCAGTCTCGATGGGGTGAGGAATGCCACACAATGCAAGGTTTACTGTACCAGACCCAAGCACTGCATCTTTCTCCTCGATACAACGCAAGAGCTCTCTGATTATTACCACATGACTTCAGAAGTGGGAATAAGATAACATTTCTTCATCAATCCAAGTACACGTTATGCAGTTGCACACAGTAAATTGGGTGGAGCGTTCTGACTGAAGTAATTCTCTACCTCCTGGTGTACACCATGAAGTTATATTGAGAGTCATGTTTGTGCTGGTGGGTGGTGCAGCAGGTGGAGCCGCTGCCTCCCAGTGCCAGAGACCCAGGTTCGATCCTGACCTTAGGTGCTGTCTGTGCGTGGAGTTTGTACGTATCCCCTGTAACCGTGTGGGTTTCCTCCAGGCGATAGACGTAAAAAACACTGGAGTAACTCTCCGGGGGCAGGCAGCATCTCTGGAGAAAAAGGTGACATTTTGGGTGGGAACCCTTCTTCGGACCGAAAGTGGAGTTGGAGGTTGGGGGAATAAACTGGAGGCATGAAAAGGCCAGAATCAAATTAGGGCCAACAACAGATGAACTCCTCCGGGTGCTCCCACACCCCAAAGACGTGCGGGCGTGTAGGTTAATTGGCCCTCTGTAAATTGCCCCTGGTGTGCAGGGAGTGGATGCGGACCTGGGATAACGTAGAACTAGTGCAAACGGGTGATCGATGGTCGGCCTGGACTCAGTGGGCCGAAGGGCCTATTTTCATGTTGTATCTTTCAGTCAATCAATTCATTATCTAGGATAGCATCGCCAAGCAAGTATCTATTACTCGTTAGGCTGTATTTTATTCAGTTCTGCCCATCTGCCTGGAAAATAAAATAAATGCGCCTCACCTGCATCTCACCCCCCCCCCCCCTCCCTCCCCTTCCACCCCACACAGGTGCAGCAGGTAGAGCCGCTGCCTCACAGCGCCAGAGTCCCCGGCTTCCGTCCTGCCCTCGGGTGCTGTCTGTCTGTGTGGAGTTTGCACGTTCTCCCCGTGACCGCGGGGGTTCCCTCCCAGCGTCCCAAAACAGGGGAAAGATTTTAAAGGAGCCTGAGGGGCAACTTTTTTTACACAGAGGGTGGTGGGTGTATGGAGCAAGCTGCTGGAGGAGGTAGTTTTTAGATTTAGAGATATAGCGCGGAAACAGGCCCTTCGGCCCACCGAGTCCGCGCCACCCAGCGATCCCCGCACACTAACACTATCCTACACACACTAGGGACAATTTTTATATTTACCCAGTCAATTAACCTACATACCTGTAAGTCTTTGGAGTGTGGGAGGAAACCGAAGATCTTGGAGAAAACCCACGCAGGTCACGGGGAGAACGTACAAACTCCGTACAGACGGCGCCCGTAGTCAGGATCGAACCCGAGTCTCCGGCGCTGCATTCGCTGGAAGGCAGCAACTCTACCGCTGCGCCACCATGCCGCACGGTGAGTTGAGGCACAAGAAGCAGTTGGACAGGTACATGGACAGGACAGGTTTAGAGGGATATGGGCCAAAGATGGGACTAATAAGATGCAGGCATGATCTTGTAGCGCAATACCAGTCACGAGAGGCTTTACCAATGAGAGACAATGGCTCTGTTCACAAGAACGCTTTGCAGAGGGTGCAGAGGAGTTTTGCCAGAACACCACAGAATTAGAGGCCAATGTTCAAAGGAGGTGCGCGGGTCCCTGGTGCTGTGAGGCAGCGGCTCTACCAGCTGCGCCAATGTGCCGCCCCTTGGATATACAATACCCAGTAGATTTACGGTACCCGATGGAATTACAGTATGTCAGGAATTCAAGTCCAATTAAAGTGAATGCTGTCCTTTTCACCAACTGAGCATGCTGAGGAAGGCAGAAACATTGTGAACACAGTTAAACTTCGGTGTAAACCGGCATCTGCAGTTCCGTCTTACACCGTTAAAACATAGTTCATTCCATCTTCACAATTTGGCGATCTTGGAGTCATACGGCTTAACAACGTACTCCTTTCTGAAGCGTTCAGTTTTGATCCTTGCCGTTTAGTGTGACCACAGATTAAAAATGATAGCTCTTCATTAAACTAACACCCTGGAAGTTAAGAATGAATAACCTTCTATGAGGTATTATTTCTGTCTGAGTTACAGTGCGGCGTTCGTGTAAGTATGTGCACCTTAAAAGTTCTGTTTATTGCCACATAACAAAAAGAAAATCTGATGTCGAACAATCTGACGGATATTTTTTGCTTGTCTACAATTATTAATTTCTTGAATGGAGAAGAGGCGTCCAGTATAAAGGGCCCAGGCATGGTTACTTCACAAGGACATTCCATCTATGAGTAAATAAGCAGGTTTATTAGGAAGCCAAGTCAAATTATACAAGAATGGGAGGTTGTTTTTTTTTCCCCTTGCATGGAATGTTTTATTTGGTGTCCAGATTTAAAGTTCCGTCAAAAATAATTTGCAGTTGATTTCGTTTTGGTTTAGTTTAGACATACAGCGAGCGAACAGGCCCATCGGCCCACCGAGTCCGTGCCAACTAACGATCACCAGTACACCAGTTCTATCCTGCACATCAGGGACAATTTATCGAAGCCAATTAACCTACAAACCTGCACGTTTTAAAAGACATTTGGTCGAGTGCATGGACAGGAAAGGTTTAAAGGGCTATGGGCCAAACACAGGCAGGTAGGACTAGAGTAGATGGGGCACCTCAGTCAGCATGGTTGGGCCGAAGGGCTGGTTTCCCTGCTTTATAACTCCATGACCTATTTTAAACAGAGCACCCAGAGAAAACTCACACTGTCACAGGGAGAATGTCCAAACTCCACACACACACACACCCGTAGTCAGGATCGAACCTGGGTCTCTGGCGCTGTAAAGCAGTAACTCTACCGCTGCGCCACCGTGCCGCCCTGACTTTTAAATGTTGCTGGCAAGTAGCCAATGTCAATTATACGCAACACGATATGAAAGAGAAAGCCCGGGACTCATTCTGCAGATTTTCCCTTCAGGTCCTGGCTAGGTAATGCGATATAAAATAACATTAAAACTATGAAACTGTGCAGAAGCAAGACTCTCCCTGACCAAGTCCTGTGGCTTCATTGGAATTAGAACCGTATGCTTTTCTGATCAACGTTCATACGCAGAGGTTGAGATTGCATGGAATGGAAAATAGGTCATAGATTCATACAGCAGAGAAACAAGCCTTTCAGCCCTACCTGCCCATGCCGACCAAGGTGCTTCAACTATGCTAGTCCCTCCTGGTGTGTATTTGGCCCATATCCCTCTAAACCTTTCATGTCCATATACTGTACCTGTCCAAATGATATTATAGTACCTGCATCAACTAGCTCCTCCGGTAGCTCGATCCATACACCCACCACCCTCTGTGTGATGACGTTACCGTTGTTCATGTTCATCTTCATCAGCTCGAGGAGCAGAACTAGGCCATTCGGCCCATCGAGTCTACTCCGCCATTCAATCATGGCCGATCTCACTCTCCCTCTCAACCCCATTCTCCTGCCTTCTCCCCAAAAAAACCCTGACACCCGTACTGATCAAGAATCTATCAATCTCCGCCTTAAAAAACATTCATTGACTTGGCCTCCTCTGCCGACTATGGCAATGACTTCCACGCCGAGACCAACTTGGAAACCACAAGTGGTGGCAGGGAGAACAAGGACGTAGCTCGGAATTGTGTTGAGGTTCGATTATTGATGTGTAGGAAGGTTTCAGGTGAGGCAGAGGTTCACTTGCACCTCCTCCAACCTCATCTACTGCATCCGCTGTTCCAGGTGCGGACTCATATATATCGGCAAGACCAAGCGCAGGCTCAGCGATCGTTTTGCTGAACTCCTCCGCTCAGTCTACCTAGGCCTACATGATCACCCGCTTGCCAAACACTTTAACTCCCCCTCCCATTCCCACACTGACCTTTCTGTCCTGGGCCTCCTCTACTGTCGGAGTGAGGCCCAACGCAACTTGGAGGAACAGCGCCTCATATTTCGCTTGGGCAGCTTGCAACCCAGCGGTATGAACATTGACTTCTCTAACTTCAAGTAACCCTTGATTTTCCTCAGTCTCGATCCCTTCCCCATCCTAGTTCTCCGACTATTTTCACTGTCCTCCTGATTAAATTTTACTGATTGTACGCCTTGTTGTAGGCTTCCCCTCAGCTAACAATAATCCATTCTACATTTTTCTTGAACTTCATCCCCTCTGGTCTCTCGTTTTCACAACTTACCCTTCCATGTCTCCCCTGACTCTCAGTCTGAAGAAGGGTCTCGACCCGAAAGGTCACCAATTCCTTCTGTCCAGAGATGCTGCCTATCCCGCTGAGTTACTCCAGCTTTTTGTGTCTACCGCTGAATTACTCCACATCATCTTGTCTGTATCTTCGATTATTATTGGTATTATCATGGATATTTGAGGTAGGACATGGGAACGTTGAACAGTGGAGCACAAGGACAAGCTCTTCGGAACACTTTACAATTTTTACCAAAGCCAAATGAACCTACAAACCTGTACGTGTTTGGAGTGTGGGAGGAAACCGTAGCACCCGCGGAAAACCCACACAGTCACGTGGAGAACGTGCAAACTCCGTAAAAACAGCACCCGGAGTCAGGAATGAACCCGGGTCTCTGGCGCTGTAAGGCAGCAACTCTTCCGCTGCGCCACCGTGCCGCCCTTTTGTCTGTGCCCTATCTATGCCTCTTATAATTTTGTATACTTATATCAAGTCACCCTTCAGACCCCGATGCTCCAGAGAGACTTGGTCCTTAGATAGTTAGTGCTTCTCCAATTATTCCTCCACCATTTTCTGAATGGTCAGAGGTCAGTGATTAAAATGGATCAGTTGGGATGTTACATAATTTCAGGGGCATTTTGACGACTTTCAGGAAGTGCCGTCCCTGCCCTGAATTTCTCTTGCTGTGGCAGAGTTTGGAGTGGCAGTGGGTTCCACGGGACTGGTGTCAAGACAGATCCCCTGCAGCTGGCTGAGTGCGGCCGGAGACCCAGGGCTGGGAAGGTTGGCCTGGAGTGGTGTTTAGTTTGGAGAGGCAGCATGGAAACAGGCCCTTTGGCCCACCGAGTCCACACCGACCATCATTCACCCATTCACACTCGTTCTATTCAACTCACTCTCCACTCCCTACGCACTCGAGACAATTTACAGCGGGCCAATTAAACCAACAAACTTGCACGCCTTTGCGGTGAGAGCAAACCGGAGCAACTGAAACATGGATAGGACAGGTTTAGAGGGATCTGGGCCAAACGCAGGCAGGGGGGACTGGTGTAGATGGGACATGTTGGTCGGTGTGGGCACATTGGGCCGAAGGGACTGTTTCCATGCTGTGTGACTCTATGACACCCGGAGAAAACCCACGCGGTTACAGTAAGAACGTGCAGACTCCACACACACAGGCAGCACCTGATGTCAGGATCGAACCTGGGTCTCTGGTGCTGTGTGGCAGCAGCTCTACCAGCTGCACTACTGTGCCCCTTGAAATCAGAATGCCTCTCCTGAGGAGAGATTTGGAGGATTTTGTCAATTCAATGTTGGCTGTTCCACAGAATTAGGCCATTCAGCCCATTGAGTCTACTCTGCCATTCAATCATGGCTGATCTACCTTCCCCTCTCAAACCCATTCTCCTGCGTGCTTATCTCTGAAGATCTGTCCTGATGCCCAGCACAATGGTGCCGTCACAAAGAAAGCTCGTCAATGCCTCCACTTTCTCAGAAGATTCCGGAAATTTAGCATGTTCTTTTGCTCTTTCAAATGCTCTTTTGAACTTCCTCTTCTTCTTTCGTGTCCATCGTCGATGTTTCAAATGTCACATCACTGTCATTGTCCGTCCTGAAAAGGGTGCGAGCTTCCGGCGATAATCAGTGGGAGCCATCACTCGTACAATAGATGATGGTGGTAGCAGAATTAGCTCAGGACACTTCCAGTTTCCAGCCCTGCAACGTGGACACTTCTGCTACGGGGCCTCTTTTGAACTTCTAAAGGTGTATGATCGAGAGCATACTGACTGGTTGCATCATGGCCTGGTTCAGAATCTCGAACGGCCAAGAACGAACAAAGGAGACTGCAGAAAATGATGGGCATTGCCTAGTTCATCATGGGTACTGACCTCCCCACCATCAATGGAATGAACAGGAATTGTTCCCTCAAAAGGGTAGCAACATTATCAACACAAAGTGCTGGACAGGCAGCATCTCTGGGCAACATGGATAGGTGACGTTTCGGGTCAAGATCCTTCTTCAGAATGATCTGCAGAATGTTCTTTAGAAGAAGGGTCTCGACCTGAAAAGTCACGTTCTCCAGAGATGCCGCCTTGCCTGCTGCACTTTGTGTCCTTTCGTGTGTTAACCAGCATCTGCAGTTCTTTGTTTCTAAGTATCATCAACACTCTCACCTCACTTCTACGTGGATAGGACAGGTTTAGAGGGATGTGGGCCAAACGTGGGCAAGTGGGACTAGTGTATCTGGGACACGTTGGCCAGTTTGGGCAAGTTGGGCCGAAGGGCCTGTATCACTCTATGACTCTGCCATGTGGAAGACGGTAGAGGAGCCTCAGAGCCATGACCTCCAGGTTCAAGAACAACTTCTTCCTGTCACACATCAACCTCCTGAACCACCCTGCACAACCCTAACCACAACACTACCTTAGCAACGATCGACTGTGAACTTTGTTCATGGTGCACTCTTTTGGTCTGGTTACCTAGTATTACTGATAATTTAATGTATAATCGATTATTGTATATTTATTCAATGTGTTGTTGCATTAGTGTGCCTGCAAAGCTGCAGTGTCAGAATATCATTATTCAATTCGTGGTACAGACCACATTCAAAACCCTTTTGACAATCGATATTTATATTTGTCTGTGTGTTACATTGGCCCGTGAAACAACAGTAATGCAGATCAGACACACACTGCAGCCTAAATATGTTAAATGCAATGCTTCGATATACTCCACTGTTCTTTTGAAATTGAATTAGTTATGAAATCAAATCTGAATTTCATTCTTCACATCTGCCAAAATACCATCTGTTGGGTTGTACCATCAAACTTGCCAGAACTCGTGCTTCGCAAAAATAGATTTACCATGTAGCATTCGTTTTACATACTTCATATCAATGCATTGGATAACCTTTCATCTCGTAGTGGTGTGTTCTCTGCCTACAGCTCTAAGTGCTCAATAATCTCTCCCAACTGTATGTTGTTAACCGTGCAGTTCTTTTGAAACTTCCTTTATTTAATCTAACTTAGACAATAGACAATAGACAATAGGAGCAGGAGGAGGCCATTCGGCCCTTCGAGCCAGCACCGCCATTCAATGTGATCATGGCTGATCATTCTCAATCAGTACCCCGTTCCTGCCTTCTCCCCATACCCCCTGACTCCGCTATCCTTAAGAGCTCTATCCAGCTCTCTCTTGAATGCATTCAGAGAATTGGCCTCCACTGCCTTCTGAGGCAGAGAATTCCACAGATTCACAACTCTCTAACTGAAAAGGTTTTTCCTCATCTCCGTTCTAAATGGCCTACCCCTTATTCTTAAACTGTGGCCCTTTGTTCTGGACTCCCCCAACATTAAGAACATGTTTCCTGCCTCTAACGTGTCCAACCCCTTAATAATCTTATACGTTTCGATAAGTTCTCCTCTCATCCTTCTAAAGGAACTTAATTCATCCTCTTCAAAATACAGGTTTCCAACATCTACACTTGGCTTTGCTGGATCTTAATTTACCACAGCTTTTTTCCTATTACACCAAACCTTACTAGAGGCCTTCAATCTGCAAGGCACCACTTTATGGAGACGCGAGGAACTGCAGACGCTGGAATGTTGAGTAAAACACCATGTGCCGGAGGAACTCAGGCCTTATATATAACCCTTACCCTTGGGAAAAAGTTGTCTCCTATTAATTTTTTTCCCTCGGACCTTAAACCTATAAACTTTGGTTATGACTGCCTATCCGATCTATACCCCTCATAATTTTGCCATGTTAATAATGTTGCATGAATGCATTTGTCTGTCTTTGCATGCATTGGTGGCGGGGGTACACTGCATTGGTGTTGACTGCAGGCATCAGTGTGTGCAGCCAAATGAACCTCAACATTGTCTGGACGAGATCACGTAAAAGAGGGCTGATAACTGGGCAAGCAATGCTGAAATATTTGTAGGGAAATACTTTGGAAGTATGAAGAACACCCAAACTTCCATGAACACGCTCCAGAGGGGAACCTGAGTTAGCCCTTCTGTTGCTGGAGGACAACTGTACAGCCAGTACTCCATGTTCCTGTTGATATTTATGGGCACCCATTTCTCGTTAATGCCATCTCTTGAGATGAGAAGTTTAGTTGAGAGATGCAGCAGGGAAAGAGACTCTTCGGCCCACCGAGTCCATGCCGCCCATCGATCACCCATTCGCACTCGTTCCATATTTATCCCAAAAGTTAAAAGTCGTTCAAATGTACAAACAGCAACTGTGGTAAAATGTAGACTCGAGGACCTGCAGATGCTTGTTTACAACAAAAAAAGACACAAAGTGCTGGAGAAACTCAGCAGGTTAGGCAGCATCTCTGGAGAGCATGTATAAGTGATGTTATGGGTCGGGCAGATTGTAGTAGGGGGGGGGTGAACGCTGGAAGCGCGACAATGTCTGGCAAGTGATAGGTGGATACAAACGAGGGAGGGGGGGGAGGCATGATGATTTGAAGATGGTTTGACAAAGGCCAGAGATGAAAAGACAAGCAATGTGAGATAAGGAGAGGTGTGAAACATGAGCCAGAGGAAGGGATGTAGGTGGAAGGGAACAGGCAATAGCAGTCATTTCCTCAAATTAAGGACATGGAGTATGTGAAATTAAGAAAATACCTAAAGTGCAGAGTAACTCAGCGGGTCAGTCCTGACCTCGGGTTCTGTCTGTGTGGAGTTTGCACGTTCTCCCTGTGGACCACGTGGGTTTCCTCCAGCAGCTCCGGTTTCCTCCCATGTCACAAAGATGTGCAGGTTTTTGGGTTAATTGGCCCTCTGTAAATTGCCCCGAGCGTGTAGGGAGTGGACGGGAAAGTGAGATAACACAGAACTAGTGTGAACGGGTGATCGCCGGTCGCGGAGACTCGGTGGGCTGAAGGGCCTGCTTCCTGCTGTGTCTCTAAAGAAATTAAATTAAAGTAAAGTAAACTAAACCAGAGAGCAACTCCATGCACAACGTACACTCCCGTTCAGTGTCAGACAAGACACTGCAGATCCTGGAGTCCTTTGAGCAAAACACAATGTGCAGCAGTAACAAATAGTAACTATTGGTTAACGACATCATGTCTATTGATAGCTCAGCTTATTTAAAGACTCCAGTAATTTCACCATACCAATAGGAACTCTGGTTTGCTAAATGATATCTTCAACTATAATATGACGAAACAAAGTGCTGGTGTAAGTCTGGGTCAGGCAGCATCTCAGGAAAATGTGGGTAGGTGACGTTTTGGGTCGGGACCCTTCCTCATACTCAAAACGTCGCCTATCCACATTCTCAAGAGATGCTGCCTGGCCTGCTGAGTTGCTCCAGCAACTTTCTGCCTTTTTTTAAAAGTTCTAAATTATTGTAGGCAGTTTGGTATTTGCAGGAAGATAGACACAAAACGCTGGAGTAACTCAGCGGGACAGGCAGCATCTCTGGATAGAAGGAATGGGTGACGTTTCGGGTCGAGACCATTCGTCAGGCCCGAAACGCCACCCATCTTCCTCTCCAGAGATGCTGCCTGTCCCGCTGAGTCGCTCCAGCTTTTTCAGTCTATCTTCAATGTAAACTAGCATCTGCAGTTCCTTCATACGCTACTTGGTATTTGCAGGATGTGGTTTGTTCCTGTCCAGGTTGGCATTGCTGGTGTCGTAGATGGGTAATCCAGTTATTCGTACCGATGTCCTCTCCTCTTCACTTCTCCACAATGCTCGTCATTATTTGTGCAACAAACACACACACGAACCACACACCCACAAAATCATTCATTGACTTCTGGCCCTTTATAACATCCCCAGGGCGTGAAAAGTTAAGAAAGAAATAGGATGATTGGATTTGGGAAACGCAATCCTGAGCACTGGGAAGAGGTGACTGTTCCTTTATCTTAGGATCATAAGATCATAAGTGATAGTAGTGGAATTAGGCCATTCAGCCCATCAAGTCTATTCCGCCATTCAATCATGGCTGATCTATCTCTCCCTCCAAACTCCAATCTCCTGTCTTCTCCCCATAAGCCCTGACACCCGTACTAATCAAGAATCTATCTATCTCTGCCTAAAATATATCCACTGACGGCCTCCACAGCCTTCTGTGGCAAAACTTTCCACAGATTCACCATCCTCTGACTAAAGAAATTTCTCATCATCTCCTTCCTTAAAGAATGTCCTTTAATTCTGAGGCTCTAGACTGAGACTCTCCCACTAGTGGAAGCATCCTCTCCACATTCACTCTGTCCAAGCCATTCACTATTTTGTCCATTTCAATCAGGTCCCCCCTCATTCTTCTAAACTCCAGCGAGTACAGGCCCAGTGCTGACAAACGCTCATCATATGTTATCCTTTCCCCAGGGTAGAAATGTCAAAGACTCGAGGGCATAGCTTTGAGGTGAGAGGGGGTATGTTTTAAGGATAATAATGATGATGATGATAACACTTTATTGTCTGAAGAAGGGTCTCGTCCCAAAACGTCACCCATTCCTTCTCTCCAGAGATCCTGCCTGTCCCGCTGAGTTACTTTAGCATTATGTGTCTATCTATACTTTATTGACACATGTACCTTGGTCCAGCGGAATTCTTTGTTTTGCATACAATCCAGTAAAATCAAACTATAGATTAGCACAATCACAGATAAATACAACAGTGCAATGTTGTAGAGTAATAGTAGACTTCACTGAGACAGTACACAAAGAGTCGCCATGTTTCTGGTGCCCACAAAGTTCCAACATTTTTAAGAGTGCAGTCTTATCTTGGTCTTAAAGGCCTGTTGTCCTGGCAACACCGATCCTCTCCTCCATCCACCGCCATTTTGAAAATGGCCCTTTGTCCAGCGTCCGCCACGTTGCCGACTCCCTCCACTCTCCTAATCTTCGGGGTCGATTAGGAGTTGAGCCAGGGGCAAGATTTCTTACACATCTGACTGTGGGTGCCTGGGATATGCTGCCAGGGCTGGTGGTGGAGATAGATACGATAGTGGCGTTGAAGAGGCATTTAGAGAGGCACATGTATATGCAGGGAATGGAGGGATATGGTTCACATGCAGACAGAGGAGATTGGTTTAACTTGACATCATGTTCGGCACAGACATTTTGGACTAAAGGGTCTGATCCTATGATATACTATTCTATGTTCGATGTTTTAGGTAACAAGATTGCACAAAGGCAGGTCCTACAAGGGTAATGTGTAGGAAGGAACTGGAGATGCTGGTTCAAACCGAAGATAGACACAAAATGTTGGTGTAACTCAGCGGGACAGGCAGCACCTCTGGAGAGAAGGAATGGGTGACCTTTTGGGTCAAGACTTTTCTTCAGTCTGAAGAAGGGTCTCGATCCGAAACGTCACCCATTCCTTCTCTCCAGAGATGCTGCCTGTCCCGCTGAGTTATTCCAGCATTTTGTGTCTATCCTCCAAGGGTAAGCTTTGCATATGACCTGGGCCACTGGAAGTGTTATTTGCGAAGTTTAGTGCCCAGATGAAGTGGCAGTTTAATGTCATCTTTAGGACCCAGTTTTACAAACAATAGCATCATGTCTCAGCAATGCCCTGCATTGTTCGACTAGAGTTTGCTCTTCAGTTTCAGAGTCGCAACCTTCTAACTCAGAAGCCCAGAATATTAGATGTGCAGAGTTTAGCTTGCGTTGAGTTGAGTTTATTGTCACGTGTACTGAGGTACAGTGAAAAGCTTTTGTTGCGTGCTAACCAGTCAGCGGAAAGACCAGACATGATTCACAATCAAGCCATCCGCAGTGTGAAGATACAGGATAAAGGGAAATAACATGAATAACGTTTCATGCAAGATAACCAACTTTGAAGTGGTAAAGAAGGCATATTGTATGATTGCCTTCATCGGTCTGAGGATGGAGACACAAAGGAGGCACAAGGAACTGCAGATGCTGGTTTACAAAAAAAGCAACACAAAGTGCTGGAGGAACCAGCAGCATCTCCGGGGAACAAGGATAGGCGACGTTTCAGGTCGGGACCCTTCTTCAGAACAACGCCAAACAAATGTTAGTTTAACGGGGTTGCAGAGTTAAAACCATTGGGACAAGTAGGGATGGGATGATGTGTCCCGGATAAGGAATTTCAACTGCTCAGTAAACTTGGTGTAACATTTCCCGTACACCATTAAATTTACACAACACCAAAGAGGCCAATTCCGTAAAGTGACAAATGTTTGTGTTATATTTTGTTCTCTCTTTGAATATGGCCAAGCATTCAATTATGATTAACAAATAAACCACAACCTCTAAAAATAAATTAATCTTGCTGTGACGTTGACCCGGTCTAAATGCACTTCCTTTGTCATCAGAAATATGTCCACCAGCTGTCTGCATATCTCCTACTGAACTACATAAACCAACTTCATCTAACTTCCCAGAAAGTGTTAAACATATGCTGAGTTCAGCATTTTTACGTCTCAATATAACTTTTGTTCGTTCTTATTTAACTTCTGTCAACACTGATAATATTATTTCAGTTGGGATCAAAGCACGATGGGCACAATCAAATGACTCATTCACCCTTCATTTGCTTGATTGAGTGAGATATTGCATGGAAACAGCCCCTTCGGCCCACCGAGCCCATGCTGACCATCGATCACCCATTCGCACTAGTCCTATGTTATCCCACTTTCTAATCCACCACTTTCACAATAGGGGGGGGGCAATTTACAGAGGCCAATCAACCTACAAACCCGCACATCTTTTGGATGTGGGAGGAAACCAAAGGAAACCCACGCGGTCGCAGGGAGAACGTGCAAACTCCACACAGACAGCACCCGAGGTCAGGTTCGAACCCGGGTCTCTGGCACGGTGAGACAGTGGCTCTACCAGATGCGCCACAGTGCTGCCCTGTGCCATGGCAGTTTGCTAGAACATCCATAAGATTATGAAAATCTTCTAAGTCTTCGTCACCCTTTTCAACAACTCTCATTTTTAGTTTAGATTTAGTTTAGTTTAGAGATACAGCGTGGAAACAGGCCCTTCGGCCCACCCACCGAGTCCCTGCCGACCAGCGATCCCCGCGCATTAACACTATCCTACACACACGAGGGACAACGTACATTTACACCAAGTCAATTTACCGACAAAACTGTACGTCTTTGGAGTGTGGGACGTAACCGAAGATCTCGGAGAAAACCCACACAGGTCACAAGGGGAACTCCGTACAGACAAGCACCCATAGTCAGGATTGAACCCGAGTCCCTGTAAGGCAGCAACTCCACCGCTGTGGCACCGTGCAACCCTAATCTTTTTATTGCTTTGGAAATGCTCAGGCACATGGATGCGCATGGAATGGAGGGATATGGATCACACTTAAGCAAAAGGGCATAGTTCATCCCGGCATCACGTTCATTCCAGACATCGTGGGTTGAAGGGCCTCTTCCTGTGCTGTACTATGTTCCATGCTTGTCTTGTATCTTGTATATGATGTGATTTCATATTGATGCTCCATCTAATACCATCATTCGATGGAGCGTGCAGGTGCAGCAGGCAGTGAAGAAAGCTAATGGCATGTTGGCCTTCATAACAAGAGGAGTTGAGTATAGGAGCAAAGAGGTCCTTCTGCAGTTGTACAGGGCCCTAGTGAGACCGCACCTGGAGTACTGTGTGCAGTTTTGGTCTCCAAATTTGAGGTAGGACATTCTTGCTATTGAGGGAGTGCAGCGTAGGTTCACGAGGTTAATTCCCGGGATGGCGGGACTGTCGTATGTTGAAAGACTGGAGTGACAGGGCTTGTATACACTGGAATTTAGAAGGATGAGAGGGGATCTTATTGAAACATATAAGATTATAAAGGGATTGGACACGCCAGAGGCAGGAAACATGTTCCCGATGTTGGGGGAGTCCAGAACCAGGGGCCACAGTTTAAGAATAAGGGGTAGGCCATTTAGAATGGAGATGAGGAAAAACCTTTTCACCCAGAGAGTTGTAAATCTGTGGAATTCTCTGCCTCAGAAGGCAGTGGAGGCCAATTCTATGGATGCTTTCAAGGGAGAGGTAGATTGAGCTCTTAAAGATAGCGGAGTCAGGGGGTATGGGGAGAAGGCAGGAACGGGGTACTGATTGTGGATGAGGAAGGACATTCTTGCTATTGAGGGAGTGCAGCGTAGAAGGAATGGGTGACTTTCCGGGTCGAGAACCTCCTTCAGAGTCTGAAGAAGGGTCTCGGCCCGAAACGTCACTCATTCCTTCTCTCCTGAGATGCTGCCTGACCCGCTGAGTTACTCCAGCATTTTGTGTCCACCTTCGATTTAAACCAGCATCTGCAGTTATTTTCCTACGCATCTTTACTCATTTGTGTTTGTTGTGCATTCTCAGTTGGGCAGTGAAAGGAAGGCTGCTTTTTATGACATCAGGTGGAACCAGAGCACTTTCACTCACTTAACAAACGTGGAAGTGTAGCTCAGTCTCCTCATCTCGGAACAGTGGTAACCAAATTACTAATAGAATCACTCATGAAGACATATATACACAAAGCCTGGTGGCAGTGTGAGCCGCGAGGAGGATGTTATGAGGCTGCAGGGTGACTTGGACAGGTTGGGTGAGTGGGCAGATGCATGGCAGATGCAGTATAATGTGGATAAATGTGAGGTTATCTACTTTGGTGGCAAGAATAAGAAGGCAGATTATTATATGAATGGAATCAGATTAGGAAAAGGGGAGGTGCAACGAGACCTCGGTGTCCTTGTACATCAGGCACTGAAAGTAAGCATGAATGTACAGCAGGCAGTGAAGAAAGCAAATGGCATGTTGGCCTTCATAGCGAGAGGATTGGAGTATTGGAGCAAGGAGGTCCTACTGCAGTTGTACATGGCCATGGTGAGACTGCACTTGAAGAATTGTGTGCAGTTTTAGTCTCCTAATTTGAGGAAGGACATTATTGCTATTGAGGGAGTGCAGCGTAGGTTCATCAGGCTAATTCCCGGGATGGCGGGACTGACATATAATGAAAGAATCGATCAATTGGACTTATATTCACTAGAATTTAGAAGGATGAGAGGGGATTTTATAACAACATATAAAATTCTTAAGGGATTGGACAGCCCAATGCAGGAAAAATGTTCCCGATGTTGGGGGAGTCCAGAACCAGGTGTCACGGTTTAAGAATAAGGGGTAGGCCATTTAGGATTGAGATGAGGAAAAACTTTTTCACCCGAAGAGTTGTGGATCTGTTGAATTCTCTGCCACAGAAGGTAGAGGAGGCCAATTCACGGGATGTATTCAAGTTAAATATACCTCTTATGGCTAATGTTTTAAGGGATTTGGGGAAAAAGCAGGAACAGAGTATTGATTCTGGATGATCAGCCATGATCATATTGAATGGCGGTGAAGGCTCGAAGGGTCAAATGGCCTACTCCTGCACCTACTTCCTATGTTCCTATGTTCCTATGGAATAGTTGATCAGTTAATTGGTAACAAGATGACACAAGGAAGTGCAGATGCTGGAATCTTGAGTGAAGCACAGAGTGCTGGAGGAACAGCAGGTCAAGCAGCATCTGTGGTGGGAATGGACAGATGGCACTTCGAATCAGGACCCTTCCACACACTGATTGGAATAGGGGAAAGAAACGTGGAAAGACGTTGGGGTGGGAAGGAGTGAAGGGTCAGACAGTGATCTTTCTATCTGCAATCTCTGGAACATAGGACCTCTAGGCTGGATTCATTGACTGATCAGTCCAAAAAAGGGTCAGTCCCAACTCAAAGCATCATTTCCATGCACAGATGCTGCCTGACCAGCTGAGTTCCCCCAGCACTTTGTGGGGTTTTTTTGTGGTTAATTAGTGGCATTAGCTGAGGGATAATTGTCAGCAACGTACCAAAAGTTGTACTTCAAGACTTCTTATGCCCATCAGAGCGGGAAATTGAAGCCTTTCTTTAATGTATGATCCAAACGATAACACCTTGCGTTTGGCAGTGCTCCCTCTGTTACTACAGTGAAAAATCAGACTTGATAATGTGCTGCAGATGCTGGTTTGCACTGAAGGTAGACATGGCATGCTGGAGTAACTCAACGGGCCAGGCAGCATCACTGGAGAAAAGGAATAGGAGACGTTTCGGGTCGAGGCCCTTCTTCAGACTGAGAATCAGCGGAGAGGCAAACTAGAGCTATGAAAAGGTACATTAAAACATAGAAAACAGGTGCAGGAGAAGGCCATTCGACCCTTCGAGCCAACACGGCCATTCAATATGATCATGGCCGATCATCCAAAATCAGTACCCCGTTCCTGCTTTCTCCCCATATCCCTTGATTTCGTTAGCCCTAAGAGCTGTATCTAACTCTCTCTTGAATACACCCTGAGAATTGCCCTCAACTGCCTACTGTGGCAGAGAATTCCGCAGATTCACAACTCTCTGGGTGAAAAAGTTCTTCCTCACAGAACAAATGAAAGTGCTTGTGTCTCCAGAGAGGGAATGGTGCCTGCAGGGGTTATTCTGACATTCCATGCCTTTACTGATTCCCAGGAAATCCTATAGATTGTTGATCTAATTCAAGCTATGCGTTGTATTTTAAAGTCTTTGCAGGATCAACATTTTGGTTTGCTTCCGGAGCTGTAAGAATTCCCAGTTGACAGCAGCGAGTTGGGAACTATGATGAAAGATTTATTTACTGTTTTACAAACTCCAAAATTAGAAGTGGGAAAAGGAAGTCTGAGTTTAAAACACAGTTGGGAACCATTTATCAGCGCGGTTACGATGAGTGAAACAGTACGAGAGGATTTATTGGGTAGAGTGGGTCGCTGGTGGATTGTGAAGCACACAGTGCTCAGAAATGACCAAAAAAACAAGTGTGGGCTTCCCCATCCACCGGTGTTTGCCGAAATACAAGGACAATTTAAGAAACAAGGAGGCACAAGGGAACCTCAAATGCCAGAACCTTGAGCAAAAAACACAAAGTGCTGGGGTAACTCATTGGGTCAGGATGGATCGTTCTGTCCCAGGCCTCCTCCATTGCCAGAATGAGGTCACACGCAAACCGGAGGAACAGCGCCTCCTCTTCCACATGGGTGCCTTACAACCCAGTGGTACGAACATCGTTACTTTTTTTGCATGTCTTTCATTCATTTGTTCTATATCTCTCCATATCTCTGTCTATATCTCTTATTTCCCTCTCCCCTGACTCTCAGTCTGAAGAAGGGTCTCGGCCTGATATGTCACCGATTCCTTTTCTCCAGAGATACTGTCTGACCCGCTGAGTTACTCCAGCATCTTGTGGTCTATGAACATTGAATCCTCCAATTTTAGGTTACTAATCAACAAACCACCTCCCCCCCCACTCTTGTTTTCCCTTCCTCCTCTCTTCCCTGTGTCCCACCTGGATGTGCACCCATTTATCCCACGATCCAGTCCACCTTTCCCATCCCCCCCACCCCCAATCCATCGTCTCCTTCCACCGACATCTCGTCCTTGGACGTCACACTTAATGCCTCTACCCTCGTTGTCTCCTTTTGTCTCCTCACAATCTCTGGCCTTTGTCCAGCCATCTGCTATTCAAACTCTTTTCAACTATAGAGCAGAGGCATAAAGGAGTGCAGCTACATAGTTCCTTGAAAGTGGCATCACAGGTAGATAGGGTGGTCAAGGAGGCCTGGCCTTTCATCAGTCAGAGTACTGAGTGCTCATGTTGGGAGGTGGTGTTACAGTTGTATTAGACATCGGTGAGGCCACATTTAGAGTATTGTGTTCTGCTTTGGCCAATACGTTTAAGGTGAAGGGGGAATGATTTAAGAGGAACCTGATGGGTAACTTTTTTACACAAAGGCTGATAGGTATATGGAACGAGCTGCCAGAGGAGGTAGTTGAGGCAGGTACTATTATAACATTTAAGATAGGTTCATGGACAGGATTGGTTTAGAGGCTTATGAGCCAAGTGCGGGGCAGGTGGGAACAGTGTAGATAGCGCATGTTGGTTGGTGTGGACAAGTTGGGCCGAAGGGCTTGTTTCAATGCTGTCTGATTTTATAACTCTACAACTGTTACTCTAACTATATCCACCTATCACTTGCCAGGCTTTGTTCACATCTCTTCCAGCTTTTAAAAAAAGTTTAGTTGACTTTATTATTGTCACGTGTACCAAGGAACATTGGAAAGCTTTTTGTTGCGTGCTATCCGGTCAACGAAAAGACGAAACATGATTACAATCAAGCCGATCACAGTGTACAGAGACAGGATAAAGAATATGTTTAGTGCAAAATGATGTCCAGTAAAGTCCGATTAATGATAGTTCAAAGTTCTTCAGTGAGGCACATGGCAGATGGAACCACTCTCTAGTTGGTGAGAGGATGGCTCGGTTGCCTGATAAATAGCTGGGAAGAAACTGTCCCTGAATCTGGGGTATTCATTTTCAAACGGCTGTAACTCTTGCCTGACGGGAGAATGGCGAAGGGGAGTGACTGGGGTGAGACTCGTCCTTGATTATGCTGGTGGCCAGGCTGAGACAATGTGAAGTGTCGATGGAGTCAATGGAAGGGAGGTTGGTTTGCGTGATGGTCTGGCAAAACCACAACTCTCTGCGATTTATTGCGGTCTTGCTGTTACCAAACCGTGCTGTGATGCACCCTTGATAAAATGATTTCTACAGCGCACCTGTAGAGGTTGGTGAGGGTTGTTGGGGACGTGCCAAACCTCCTAAGCCTTATGAAGAGGTCGAGGCATTGCTGCGCTTTCTTGGCCATTGCTTCGATGAGGCTGATCCAGGACAAATTGCTGGTGATATTTATTCTGAAGAAATTGATGCTTTCAACCATCTCTACTTCGGCTCCATCAATGTACACTGGGGTATATCCATAGTCTCCTTTGTCTTATAGACAATAGACAATAGACAATAGACAATAGGTGCAGGAGGAGGCCATTCGGCCCTTCGAGCCAGCACCACCATTCAATGTGATCATGGCTGATCATTCTCAATCAGTACCCCGTTCCTGCCTTCTCCCCATACCCCCTGACTTCGCTATCCTTAAGAGCTCTATCTAGCTCTCTCTTGAATGCATTCAGAGAATTGGCCTCCACTGCCTTCTCAGGCAGAGAATTCCACAGATTCACAACTCTCTGACTGAAAAAGTTTTTCCTCATCTCAGTTCTAAATGGCCTACCCCTTATTCTTAAACTGTGGACCCTTGTTCTGGACTCCCCCAACATTGGGAACATGTTTCCTGCCTCTAACGTGTCCAACCCCTTAATAATCTTATACGTTTCGATAAGATCCCCTCTCATCCTTCTAAATTCCAGTGTATACAAGCCTAGTCACTCCAGTCTTTCAACATATGATAGTCCCGCCATTCCGGGAATTAACCTAGTAAACCTACGCTGCACGCCCTCAATAGGAGGAATATCCTTCCTCAAATTTGGAGACCAAAACTGCACACAGTACTCCAGGTGTGGTCTCACTAGGGCCCTGTACAACTGCAGAAGGACCTCTTTGCTCCTATACTCAACTCCTCTTGTTATGAAGGCCAACATTCCATTGGCTTTCTTCACTGCCTGCTGTACCTGCATGCTTCCTTTCAGTGACTGATGCACTAGGACACCCAGATCTCGTTGTACGTCCCTTGTTCCTAACTTGACACCATTCAGATAATACTCTGCCTTACTATTCTTACCACCAAAGTGGATAACCTCACACTTATCCACAGTAAACTGCATCTGCCATGCATCCGTCCACTCACACAACCTGTCCAAGTCACCCTGCAACCTCATAGCATCTTCCCCACAGTTCACACTGCCACCCAGCTTTGTATCATCTGCAAATTTGCTAATGGTACTTTTAATCCCTTCATCCAAGTCATTAATGTATAAATCCCTTCATCCAAGTCATTAATGTATATGAGATTGCTGACATTGAGGGAAAGGTTGTTGCCTTGGCACCAGGTCATGTGGTGCTCATTCTTGTTCCTGTGCTCTGTCTGGTCATTATTTAATATCCGGCCCATTACAGTGGTGTGGTCAGCGAATTTGTAACTTGAGATGGGTTGGTATTTGGCTGCAGAGTCGTGGGTGTACAAGGAGCATCGAAGGGGGCTGAAAACACATCCCTACCACTATGAGGAAGGGTCCCGACCCAAAATGTCACCTATCCACGTTCTCCAGAGCTGCTGCCTGACTTTGTGGCGCAGCGGTAGAGTTGTTACCTTACAGCGAATGCAGCACCGGAGACTCAGGTTCGATCCTGACTACGGGTGCTGTACTGTACGGAGTTTGTACGTTCTCCCCATGACCTGCGTGGGTTTTCTCCGAGATCTTCGGTTTCCTCCCACATTCCAAAGACGTACAGATTTGTAGGTTAATTGGCTGGGCAAATGTAAAAGATTGTCCCTAGTGGGTATAGGATAGTGTTAATGTGCGGGGATTGCTGGACGGCGCGGACCCGGTGGGCCGAAGGGCCTGTTTCTGCGCTGTATCTCTAAATCTAAATCTAAGAAACAACGATGTACATTTCTGGAGAGGGAAAACAGATGGGACAAACACTGAAAACAAGGGCCTTAAAGTCAAACACTGTGGAATCAATAATAAAAAGGTCATTTTATTTCCCTTCTGGCATTTAAAGGTCCCGACCTGAAACATCACCTTTCAATATTCTTCAGAGATTCTGTCTCACTGAAATACTCCAGCGATTTGTGTATTTTTTTGAACCCGAGTTACTTTGTTTGACAATTGCCATTCTATTGTGCCAGGGATTGGTGCCGTCTGGCCGAACATACAAGGAGAAGAGTCTGTGATGAGTTATAACGTTCAACATTATTCAGAGATTTTGCCTCAGGATTAAAGTAGCATTCGATATGTAAGAGCACATCAATGTATCATTTTGCTGGTAGTCTTTCCTTTAAACACACAAAAGGTACTCGGTATTGCTTGCATTTGGGACTGTATTATTAACGTGCCCAGATCAAGCAACAAACCTGTTTTCAGTGTAGGAAGGAACTGCAGACGCTGGTTTACACCAACCATAGACACAAAACGTCACCCATTCCTTCCCTCCTGAGATGCTGCCCGACCCGCTGAGTTACTGCTGCATTTTATGTCTACCTACGATAGACAAAAAGTGCTGGAGTAACTCAATGGGTCAGGCAGCATCTCTGGAGAAAAAGAGTAAGTGATGTTTTTGGTCAAAACCCCTCTTCAGACCCATCAGAATCTTAGGAAGGGTCTCGACCCGAAGCGACACCTATTCTTTTTCTCCAGAGATGCTGCCTGACCTGCTGAGTTACTCCAGCATTCTGTGTCTTTCTTAAGCTTATTTTCAGTCTGGACGTGTGTTGGGGAGAGGGTTATAGCTACGGCTTCAAAAGTAATGGAAGATTTGGCATAATGGGCCTTTGACTTGGCTTGCACCTGATTGATCAGGACTTGATGTTCTCGTTGAGTCCAGGACTTGAAGGCCTGAGCTACAGGGAGAGGTTGAGCAGGCTCGGACTTTGTTCCTTGGAGTGCAGGAGGCTGAGGGCTGATCTTATGTTTCAAATCATATGGGGAAAAGAGTGCCCTTTACCCAGCGTAGAAGAATCAAGAACCAAAAGGGCAGAGGTGTAAGATGAGAGGGGAAAGAATTAAGGGGAACACGGTGGTAACTTTGTCACACAGAGAATGGTAGATGTATGGAACGAGCTGCCAGAGGAGGTAGTTGAGGCAGGTATTATAACAGCATTTAAAATACAATTGAACAGGTACATGGAGAGGAAAGATTTAGATGGAGATGAGCCAAATCACAGGTAAATGGGTCTAGCTGAGATGGGGCATGTTGGTTGGCATGGACTAGTTGGTCGAAGGGCCTGTTTCTGTGCTGTATGACTCGATGACTGTATGACTATCTTTCGGCGTGTATTTTAACCCCACGTGCATGACCTGATCATTATTTTGCTCTCTCTCTCGAGTTCCATGAGAAATATTTGTAACGGGGTTAAAAATCACCGCTTTGTAACTTCTTCGGTTGCTGTTTTTGAGAGAACGCCCCAGTCTGATTAACTATTCAGAGTTGACGTGATTTGTGATTCACGTATCTGTGCAGATGGCTTCTGACTGCAAATCTCGTCTGTAAAGGGGAAATCATTCACACAGACCTCACTAAATATTCATGTGTACCCTTCATAATGTCATGAGCAAGTGTCAATGGTCATGTGGCACGTTGGCGCAGCGGGTAGAGCCACTGCCTCACAGCCCCAGAGACCCAGGTTCGATCCTGACCTCGTGAGTTGCCTGCACGTGGAGTTTGCATGTTTACCCTGTGACTGCGTGGGTTTCCTCCGGGTGCTCCAGCTTTCTCCCACATCCCAAAGGCGTGCGGGTTTGTCGGTTAACTGGCCCTCTGTAAATTGCCCCTCGTGTGTAGGGAGTGAATGCGAAAGTGGGATAACGTAGAACTAGTGTTAACAGGTGATCGATGGTTGGCATGGACTCGGTGGGTCGAAGGGCCTGTTTCATGTGCCCACCACCCTCTGAGTGAAAACAATGCCCCTCAGGTTCCTGTTAAATCTTGCCCCTCTCACCTTCATCCTCTGTCCTCGGGTTTTTGATTCTCCTACCCTGAATGAAAGAATCTGTGCATTCACCCTATTCCACTGTCTGCAAGCAACAAACATTATTACATTCACCATATTATAAAGGCAAACAAAACGATTCTCTGACATCCAGGTGTGTCCACTAGTTACATCGGCATACCTGAAAGTGGCATCATTGGTATATAGAGTGGTAAAGATAGCTTTTGGTACATTGGCCTTCATCAAGCAGGTTATTGAGTATGGAGGTAGGGACGTTATGTTACAGTTGTACAATATGTTGGTGAGGCTGCACTTAGAGTATCGTGCTCAGATTTGGTCACTCTGCCATAAGAAGGATGTCAATGGTTTAGTTTGGTTTAGTTTAGAGATACAGCACAGAAACAAGCCGTTCAGCCAAACAAAGTGGCCCCTGCACACTGGGGACAATTTTATATTTACACCAAGCCAATTAACCTACAAACCTGCATGTCTTTGGAGTGTGGGAGGAAACCGAAGATCTTGGAGAAAAGCCACGCAGGTCACGGGGAGAACGTACAAACTCCGTACAGACAAGCATCCTTGGTTAGGTCTCTGGCGCTGTAAGGCAGTAGCTCTACCACTACGCCACCTTGCTGCCCTAGCTGGAAAGAATGCAGGGAAGATTTGTGAGGATGTTACCATGACTCAAGGCTTTAGTTCTCAGGAGATGTTAGACAAGTTGGGGCCTTATTCCGTGGAGCTCAGGAAGCTGAGGGTTGATCTTATAGAGGTGTACAAAATCATGAGTGGAATAGATAGGATGAATGCAAACCAGGGCAAGGGAATAAAAAGCCAGAGAACAGGTTTAAGATGAGAGGAGAAAGATTTAACAGGAACCCAGGGGAAAACATTTTTCACGCAACGGGTGGAGGGTATATGGAACGAGCTGCCAGAGGAGGTAGTTAAGGCATGTACTGGAACAACATTTAAAAGACACAAACAGTTACATGGATAGGAAAAGTTCAGAGGGATATGGGCCAAACACGGGAAAATGGGACTAGCTTTGAAGGGGCACCTTGGTTGGTATGGACGAGTTGGACTGAATGGACTGTGTTTGTACTGTATGACTCTATGACCTGCAACCTTAGTGTTCCTCTCCCTGACAAGGCTTTCCTCTCCTTGACAGAGCAATTTCTTATTGTAGAATGCCACAAATCTCCACGTCCTCCATCCCAGAGAATTGTGGAGGTCAGATCATCAGAAGTATCTAAAATAGAGGGATTTTGTGAGACCGGGGGATTGAGGGCAATGGGGAACTGTAGCGCAGGAGTAGATAGGGCCTGTGGAGAACAGTCATGACCATATGTATCTGAAGAAGGGGTTCCCACCCAAAACATTACCTATCCATTTTCTCCACAGATACTGTCTGACCCCCTGAGTTACTCCAGCACTTTGTGTCCTTTTGTGTGAAGCGGCGTCCGCAGCTCCTTGTTTCTGTCATAATGAATGGGACAGGATTGAAGGGCTGAATGGCCTACTCCTGCTGCTATTTCCATGTTTTTGAGACATACGAAGATGTTGCCAGGACTAGAGGGTCTGAACTATAGGGAGAGGTTGGGTAGGCTGGGTCTCTATTCCTTGGAGCGCAGGAGGATGAGGGGTGATCTTATAGAGGTGCATAAGATCATGAGAGGAATAGATCAGGTAGATGTACAGAATCTCTTGCCCAGAGTAGGGGAATTGAGGACCAGAGTGCAAAGGTTCAAGGTGAAAGGGAAAAGATCTAATAAGAATCTGAGGGGTAACTTTTTCACACAAAGGGTGGTGGGAGTATGGAATAAGCTGCCAGAGGAGGTAGTTGAGGCTGAGACTATCCCAACGTTTAAGAAACAGTTAGACAGGTACATGGATAGGACAATTTTGGAGGGATATGGACCAAACGCAGGCAGATGGGACTAATGTAGCTGAGACATGTTGGCTGGTGTGAGCAAGTTGGGCCGAAGGGCCTGTTTCCACACTGTATCACTCTGTGACTCTTATGATTATAATTCTTCGTATAACACAGTTCTCAAACATATTTCCCGTGACGTGGCAGAATTTTTCTTTGCTCCACTCTTAATCTATTCCAGCTTTCAAGAGAGAGCTAGATAGAGCTCTTGAAGATAGCGGAGTCAAGGGATATGGGGAGAAGGCAGGAACGGGCTACTGATTGTGAATGATCAGCCATGATCACATTGAATGGTGGTGCTGGCTCGAAGGGCCGAATGGCCTACCCCTGCACCTGTTGTCTATTGTCTATTGTCTTGGTTATATTTTAACAGCAGTGTGATAAATGGCTCACTTTCCCAAAAGACAGAGAGAACTAACACTGTTAGAAATTCACTGTATCGGTCTTTCATAGTCTTTACATTCTTTTCTTTTAACTTCAATGTGACCAAAGAATCATTGTGTTTCAACATTTTAGTTGATGTCATCAAGGTTATATCACATGCTTTCTCTCATGAAAGGAAATATGAATGTCTTTGAAGAACGGTCTTTCATTATATGCGGTTTGAAATATAAAATCTTCACACACATTTCATTGATAACTGCCTTTGTCATTAAAAAAAAACTGCTCAATGTTTTCCAACCCCTTATGTTGGCATGTGTTATGCTTGCCTTCATTGGTCGGGGCATTGAGTATAAGAGCCACTTTATAAAGGGTTAGTCAGGATTACGTTTAGAGTTATGACGTGTAGGAAAATAACTGCAGATGCTGGTTCAAATTGACGGTGGACACAAAATGCTGGAGAAACTCAGTGGGTCAGGCAGCATCTCAGGAGAGAAGGAATGGGTAACCTTTCGGGTTGAAACCCTTCTTCAGACATGATTGTCACTGTGTACCGAGGTACAGTGAAGAGCTTTGTATTGCATGCTAATTTATCAAATCAGATGATACTATATTGAGATGCAATCAAGCCAAAATCATTTGCAGTAGGTAGACCAAATGGGAAGATGCAGAGTGTAGAATATAGTTCTCAGCATTGTAGCACAATAGTTCCAGAGGCAAAGTCTAATGTCTACAGTGGGGTAGAGGTGAATCAAAGCCTGATTACCGAGGGGAAGAAGCTGTTCCTGAGTCTGGTGTTTATTTTAGTTTATTGTCACCTAGATTCGATCCTGACCTCGGGTGCCGTCTGTGTGGAGTTTGCACCTTCTCCCTGTGACCACTTGGGTTTCCTCCAGCAGCTTCGGATTCCTCCCACATCTGAAAGACGTGGGATGTAAGTTTGTAGGCTAATTGGCCCTCTGTAAGTTGCCTCTAGTATGTAGGGAGTGGGTGAGAAAGTGGGACAGCATTGAACAAGTGTGAACGGGTGTTCGATGGTCGGAGTGGACTCGATGGGCTGAGGAGCCTGTGTCATTCCATTAGCGAAGCTAAAGTTGGATAAGGATTTGGCTTCAGTGGATTCTTGGAAAGAAGCAGAGGGTGATGGTGGAGGGTTTTTGGACTGGAAGCCTGTGACTAATAGTGTGCCTCAGTGACTTGTGTGGGGCCCATGGCTGTTTGTGGTTTATATTAACAATTTGGATGAGAAAATACAAGGCAGGATTAGTCAGTTTGCAGATGACATGAAAGAAGGTGGTATCGTAGACAGTGACGATGGTTATCAAAAATGACAGCAGGCTCTTGATCAGCTGGACAAGTGGGCTGAGGAATAGCTAATGGATTTTAATGCAGATTAGTGCCAGATGTTGAATTATGGAATGTCAAACCAGGGCAGGACCTTCACAGTGAACGGTAGGGTCCTGGGGAGTATCGTACAGTGGAGGGTTCTAGGAGTGCAGATACATAGTTCCCTGTAAGTGGTGTCACGGGTTGATAAAATAGTAAAGAAGACGTATTGTACATGTTGGAAGGAACTGCAGAAGCTGGCTTTCACCAAAGATAAACACAAGATGCTGGAGTAACTCAGCGGGACAGGCAACATCTCTGGAGAGAATGAACGAAGAAGGATCTCGACCCGAAACTGTGATGTTTGATGGACTGTGTGGGGTGGGAGGACATGTTGCTCCTCCCGTTCAGCAGGTGGCGCTGCACAGGAAAAAGGGAGATGTTTTGTACATAGTAATCTTGGCTGTACACAGTTGTGAGTGTGCAGTCAGATTGTGGGGTGGCAGCCATTTTAGTTGTCTTGCTGCCAGCATTGAGTTACTGTAATAAAGACTTCTGTTCGACCTTGAAGACTCGCAACGTTTCATACAGGCATAGAACAAGAACACGAAAGAAACATCACCCATTCCTTTTCTCCAGAGATGTTGCCTGTCCCGCTGAGTTACTCCAGCATTTTGTGTCTATCTAAGGCTTGGAGCACGTTGGCCTTATGAAATGGAACTTGGGACATTATGTCGCAGTTGTACAAGACGTTAGTGAGGCCGCACATGGAGTATTGTGTTCAGTTAGTGAGGCCGCACTTGGAGTATTGTGTTCAGTTTTGGTCACCCTGCTACTGGAATGATGTCAAGAAGCTGGAAAGAGTGGCAGAGAAGATTTTCGAGGATGTTGTCAGCACTCAACGCCCTGAACTATAGGGAGAGGTTGGCCAGGCTATATTCCTTGGAGCGCAGGGGGCTGAGGTGTGATCTTATAGAGGTGTATAAAATCATGAGGGGAATATGTCGAGTGAATGCACAAGAACTTTTAGCCAAGGTAGGAGAGTCAAAAACCAGAGGACATTGATTTAACATGAGAGGGACAAGATATAATAGGAACCCGAGGGGCACCATTTACACTCAGAGAGTGGTGGGTATATGGAATGAGCTGCCAGAGGAGGTCGTTGAGGCAGGTACTGTATCAGTTAAAAAATAGTTGCACAGTGTCTTTTTCTTAAAATTATGAGGGAAATAGAGAGTGTAAGAAAATAACTGCAGATGCTGGTACAAATCGAAGGTATTTATTTCACAAAATGCTGGAGTAACTCAGCAGGTCAGGCAGCATCTCTGGAGAGAAGGAATGGGTGACGTTTCTGGTCGAGACCCTTCTTCAGACTGATGAGAGGAATAGAGAAAATGCACATGGTCTTTTAGCCAGGGTATGGGAATCAAAAACCACAGGACGGGTTTAAAATGAGAGGGGGAAAAGGGAAAATGGGAACCTGAGAGGTAACGTTTTCACATAGAGGGTGGTGGGTATAAGAAATGAGCTGCCAGAGGAGGTAGTTGAGGCAGCTACTATAACAGCCTTTAAAAGACATTTGGACAAGTACATGGATAGGAAAGGGTTCGAGGGACATGGGCCAAAGGGGGATAAATGGGACTAGCTGAGATGGGACATCTTGGCCGGCATGGACGAGTTGGGCGGAAGGGCCTGTATCTGTGTTGTCTGACTCCATTACACTGTTATCTGGAAAACCATAATCACATTACAATACCACATGTGTCTGTGATGATTCTTGGTTCTTTTTAATCGCTTCAGATTCTTAGGGGTCTAATAACATATTGTGTCACAATGCATTTGTTGCGACTAATACTGCAATTAATAATCTGCTGTGGCAGGCAATTTGCTGCTGAGACACGCAAATTAGTTAATTAACACCATGAATCTGCGATACGTTTCACATAAAACAGTGTGCAATGTGAAACAAAAAGCAGTGGAGTTGGAAATTCTAATTAACTCTGACTCCATTATCGCAAAGGAGACAACAGTTTACTTACAAAAAATGTCACCCGAGCTGTTTCTTAGATAAAGATCAAGCACAAATTTAGTATTTGGATGCTGCTCTTTGTGCAGACTGCTGCAAATTCTTGTAGTTTAGAGATGCAGCGTGGAAACAAGCCCTTCGGCCCACCGAGTCCGTGCCGACCATCGATCATCTGTGCATTCTGGTTCCAAATTAGCTTACTTGCGCATCAACTCCCGACACTCCAGGGGTAATTTACAGAGGGCCAACTAACCTACAAACCTGCACGTCTTTGGAATGTGGGAGAAGACCGGAGCACCCGGAGGAAACCCACGCGGTAACATGGAGAACGTGCAAACTCCGTGCAGACAGCACCCGAGGGCAGGATCGATCCCGGGTCTCTGGGGAGGGGTTGTTGCTCAGAATTGGAGACGTCAATGTTCATACCGCTGGGGTGTAAACTACCCCAGCTGAATATGAGGTGCTGTTCCTCCAATTTGTGTGTGGCCTCACTCTGGCAATGGAGGAGGCCCAGGACAGAAAGATCAGTGTGGGAATGGGAAGGGGAGTTAAAATGGTTGGCAACCGTGAGATCCAGCTGGTCAAATCCTTCGTTTATTTGGAGTACATAAAATATTGTTCAATTTATTTTGTTGATTCCGAGCCAAATGCTGTTGAGTAGTGTTGAGTTGTAATTATTTTCACTTTATGAGGCAGTGCTTATTGCCAATTTATAATACAGATTATTACTGTAAATTCGTAAACACAGTTCTCATGAGTGTTCTCAGAGCATAGAGGGTACTGACTTTACTTGGCAAGGACCCAATGTCCCTGTTCCATCGAGCACAGACTATATAGATGTAGAACCTCAAGCGATTGTACAGCATCTCGCCCATTGCTGCTACAAAGCAGAACAATAGACAATAGACAATAGACAATAGGTGCAGGAGTAGGCCATTCAGCCCTTCGAGCCAGCACCGCCATTCAATGCGATCATGGCTGATCACTCTCAATCAGTACCCCGTTCCTGCCTTCTCCCCATACCCCCTCACTCCGCTATCCTTAAGAGCTCTATCCAGCTCTCTCTTGAAAGCATCCAACGAACTGGCCTCCACTGCCTTCTGAGGCAGAGAATTCCACACCTTCACCACTCTCTGACTGAAAAAGTTCTTCCTCATCTCCGTTCTCCGAACACCCATTTTGGATTTATGGCGGAAAAACCTACAGGGTGGCACAGTGTCGCAGCTGGTAGAGTTGCTAAGCTCGTGTGTGGAATTTGCTTGTTCTCCCTGTGACCTCGGGTTTTCTCCCACATCCCAAAAGACGTGCGGGTTTTCTGGCTCTTTCGTACGTCAACTACAACAATCAAAAGTGGCAATCGGTGAGGTAAGTCTCTAATTGGGGGTTATCAAGTTGGGATAGTGGGCAGGGATGTCCTGTCACAGCGCATTCCCTCAGGACATGTTTGTTGGTCTGCACTTGACCACGAGGACAGAGGTCGGTGACTGCGATGCCCCATCTTTTCCTGTTGGCTGTGAAGCGACCAGCACCAGTTCGTAGGTATTTATTCACAAAATGCTGGCGTAACTCAGCAGATCAGGCAGCATCTCGGGAGAGAAGGCATGGGTGACGTTTCGGGTCTCAGTCTGAAGAAGGGTCTCGACCCGAAACGTCACCCATTCCTTCTCACCCGAGATGCTGCCTGACCTGCTGAGTTATTCCAGCATTTTGTGAATAAATACCGTCGATTTGTACCAGCACCTGCAGTTATTTTCTTACAGCAGCAGTCCGTGGCCTGCTCAGTTGAACCCGGGCCTTCCAGTGGAGGTTGTTGCGTGGAGGATGTGGTGACCAGGTCTCAAAGCACGGCTGGAGTCCTTCCTGGATGGCTAGTGCTTCATTGCTCACTGCATCCAGACTCTTCATGCTTGGGCTCGGAGGCTTCCGGGGTCTTCTTCCGATAGAGGATGTCGTGCAGAAGGTGGTGAGGCTGAGCAGCTTTCTGATGTAGTCGTCCACAGATGTTATCACGACGGGCTTGGGGTGGTTGAATCCCAGAGAGAAATGGTAAGTGACTCAGTGGGGTGCAGCCTGAGATGATCCTCATTGCTTCATGTAGGGCCACATCCAGTCTGTGAGTGTGAGCACTTCGTGTCCATACCGGTGCACCGTATTCTGCGGGATCAATAGACAACAGACAATAGGTGCAGGAGTAGGCCATTCGGCCCTTCGAGCCAGCACCACCATTCAATGTGATCATGGCTGATCATTCTCAATCAGTACCCCGTTCCTGCCTTCTCCCCATACCCCCTGACTCCGCTATCCTTAAGAGCTCTATCTAGCTCTCTCTTGAATGCATTCAGAGAATTGGCCTCCACTGCCTTCTGAGGCAGAGAATTCCACAGATTCACAACTCTCTGACTGAAAAGCTTTTTCTCTCATCTCCGTTCTAAATGGCCTACCTCTTATTCTTATTCATATGCTAGGGCCATTACCGGCGTTGTCAGGATGCTGAAGGATGCACTCCAGCTTGAGCTAGCAAGGCGCCTGACTAAGGATATTCTAGCACAAACTTTGCTCTTCAGCTTCATCAGATGTCTTTTGTCGGTGAGGCTGCGATCTAGTTTGACGCCGAGGTATGTGGGGTTTGGGTCAAAGTTGAGAAGGTTGACTGAGTCTAGCTGCACCTTAAGACGGTAGTTCGCCAGTTTATTTCCAAGGTGAAATATTGATGACGCTGTCTTTGTGCCAGATAGCTCAGGCCTCCAGTTTTCCAGGTTTGCTGGTTAATTGGCCCTCTGTAAATTTCCCCCTAGAGTGTTGTAGGGAGTGGATGAGAAAGTGGGATAACATAGAACTCGTGGGGGCAGCATGATGATGCAGCAGTAGGATTGCTGCCTTACAGCGCCCGAGACCGGAGGTTAGATCCTGATTACTGATGCTGTTTGTACAGAGTTTCTACGTTCTCCCTGTGACTGCCTGGGTATTCCCCGGGTGCCCCGGTTTCCTCCCACATTCCAAAGACGTGCGGGTTTTGTAGGTCAATTGGCGTCGGTATAGATTGTCAATTGTTCCTAGTGTGTAGGGTAGTGCAAGTGTACAGGGATCGCTGGTCGGTGCGGTCTCGGTGGGCCGAAGGACGTGTTTCCACACTGTATCTCTAAAGAAAACTAAACTAGTGTGAACGGGTCAGCATGGACTCGTTTCCATGCTGTATCTCTAAACTAAAATAAACTATTCATATTATAAAACACAGGGACCACTGCCTCTTTCTGGCACCGAGCCGGTTGTTTTATGAAGTACAGAAGCCATTGCTGGGAGAATTGTAACGTGAGAATAAACAAGAATACAAAGTGCTTTTTAAATGATCAGACTGTAGCGACCATAGAGAATGGTCCAGGTAGTCGAACCCTCGGATTGGCCAGCGAGGTCACGTGGGAACGCGACCATGGGGATTGGTCCAGGAAACGACATCGCTGATTGGCCAGCGATGTCAGGTGCGCGTTTGGCGCCCGTTTTAGCCAGTTCGGCGAAGTCTTCAAGGAAGACAGTAAGTTTATATTGGTTGTCCTGTAACTTGTTGTTTTGACTCTGTATTCGTGTATTGCGGCTGCAATAAACTTCGTCTACAACTAGCAAGTTTCGGACTCGCCATATTGGTGACCCCGAACGTGATCTGGACGATCACCAACTGAACAGGAATCAACGCCTCGTTGACGATGACCGAGCAGGGCGCACCGGAGTCAAGCGCGGGAGGCGTGCATCTTCCGTTATTTTGGACGTACGCACCGCAAGCTTGGTTTATCCACGCCGAGGCTCAATTCCACATAAAGAAGGTGTCGGACGATGCAACGAAGTACTTCTACCTCGTCAGCGCCCTATCGCCGGACACAACCAAGCGCATGATGCGGTTTATCATAACTTCACCTGCGGAAGACAAATATGAAACCATGAAGAAGGCATTACTGCGAACCTTCGGGTTAAATAAGCATGGTGGTGCGGCAAAACTTCTGCACCTACCGGAGCTTGGAGACCAACTGCCTTCCGTCCGCATGGCCGAAATGATGGTGCTAGCCGGTGAGCACACGGATTGCCCGATGTTTGAACAGGCATTCCGCGAGAAACTTCCCGAGGATGTCCGACTGCTGCTTACGGATTGTTCTTTTAAGGACCCCGAAGCATATGCAGCGAAAGCGGACGCGCTCATAGCGGGAAAAAACAAGGCAGGGGATTCCATCAACAAAGTCTCGACATCGGTGACCACGCCACAGCGACGGCAAGATGGCGCCACGTCTCCCGCCAATTCTCCGAAAGCCCGCCAAAAAGATCCGCACAAGCGCGGCTGGTGCTACTATCACCTACGATGGGGTAACGAATCCCGCAACTGTCGTTTGCCTTGTACCTTCGCGGGAAATGCCTCGGCCGATCGTACATAGGGGCAGTTACGATTGGCAAGAACCGGCGCCTCTATGTCCATGATCGATTCACGGACACAGAATTTTTGGTAGACACCGGAGCCATCGTCAGCATAGTGCCGCCGACCGACCTCGAAACCAGATCGGGTAAGACAGGTCCCACCCTCATCGCGGTTAATGGCAGCCCTATTCGCACTTTCGGCACACGGAAGATGTCCCTTGCGTTAGGCCTCCGCACGGACGAATGGCCATTCATCATAGCCGACGTCAAACAAGCGATCCTGGGCGCAGATTTTCTCTGGGCTTTTTCACTGGTTCCTGATGTCCGCGGTAACGACCTCCGACCCGCTGCTGAAGACGAGCACGTCGCTCCGGCAATCGCCTCCTCGCCCAGCCCTACTGTCCAGGCCGTCGTCGCGGCCCCCGACTCGTATGCTGCGATTCCGGCAGAGTTCCCAGAGCTGCTCGTCCAACGTTTTGACGCACCTTCAGCTAAGCACGGTGTGGTCCATCACATCCGCACCGAAGGCCCTCCCGTTTTCGCTCGGGCCAGGAGACTACCGCCAGACAAACTGGTGGTGGCACGGGCGGAGTTCAGGAAGATGGAGGAAATGGGAATTGTTCGTCAGTCTGACAGCCCGTGGGCCTCGCCGTTACACATGGTCTCCAAGGCATCTGGGGGGTGGAGGCCATGTGGCGATTATCGGCGTCTCAATGCTGTCACCACGGCTGATCGCTACCCCATACCGCACCTACAGGACTTTTCATCTGGACTGGAAGGAGCGGTAGTGTTTTCCAAAATCGATTTGGTGCGAGGATACCATCAGATTCCGGTGCGACCGGAGGACATACAAAAAACTGCAACTATTACTCCGTTCGGGTTGTTTGAATGGTTGCGTATGCCTTTCGGTTTAAAGAACGCGGCACAGGCTTTCCAGCGACTGATGGACCGCGTGGGCAGGGGTTTACCCTTTGTGTTTATTTATTTAGACGACATCCTGGTAGCCAGCCCCTCAGTGCAAGAGCACCAGGCCCATTTGCGGACCGTGTTCCAGCGGCTCCAAGACCACGGGCTCATTATTCAACCCTCCAAATGTCAATTCGGCCAGCCTGCTCTCGATTTTCTAGGACATAGAATTACCCCTGCCGGCGCTGTCCCTTTGCCAGAGAAGGTGGAGGCTATCCGGGCTTTCCCCAGGCCTACCACAGTAAAAGGGCTGCAGGAGTTCGTTGGCATGGTTAATTTCTACCATAGATTCGTTCCGGCAGCGGCGCGAGTCCTGCGCCCGCTTTTCCAATGCCTTGCAGGTAATCCGGTAGAGTTGTTGTGGTCCCCGGCCGCAGAGTCGGCTTTTACGGCAGCTAAGGCAGCCTTGGCAGACGCCACCATGTTGGTCCATCCGAGCCCCTCCGCCCCCACGGCCCTGACGGTTGACGCCTCTGACGTGGCGGTGGGTGGAGTTCTGGAGCAGCAGGTTGGTGGCCGTTGGCAGCCTTTAGCGTTTTTCAGCCGGCAACTAAATTCGGCCGAGCTGAAATATAGCGCATTTGACCGAGAGCTTCTAGCTCTCCATTTAGCTGTCCGTCATTTCAGGTATTTCCTCGAGGGCCGCCCATTTGTGGCATTTACGGACCACAAGCCATTAACATTTGCTTTTTTGAAATTGTCTGACCCATGGTCGGCCCGCCAGCAGCGGCACCTGACTGCTATCTCAGAATTTACCACAGATGTCCGTCATATCGCGGGTAAGCTGAATGCCGTTGCTGACGCCCTGTCTAGACCTGCTTTTCCCCCTATTTCGGCGGTGGACTGCGAAGTGGATCCCCAGGAGCTTGCGGAGGCACAGCTCCTGGCGGATACCGTTTCGACGTACCAGTCCACCACTTCGGGATTGAAGTTGGCCCAGGTAGCCTGCGGGTCGGAGGGCACGAAAGTCTGGTGCGATGTTTCTCTTCCTCGCCCCAGGCCGGTAGTACCGCCCTCCCTTCAGCGCCGGGTTTTCGATGCCATTCATGGGCTGGCGCACCCGTCCATCCGCTCCACCTCTGCCTTGGTGGCAGCGAGGTTTGTCTGGCATGGCCTGCGGAAACAGGTAGCGGGGTGGGCACGTTCCTGCGTGCCCTGTCAGACCGCTAAGGTCCAGCGCCACGTCCAGCCCCCCGTACAGGATTTCGAAGTCCCGGCTTTTCGTTTTTTCCACATCCACGTGGATTTGGTCGGGCCTTTGCCTTCCTCCCGGGGCTACACCCACCTCCTCACGGTGGTGGATCGGTTCACCCGGTGGCCAGAGGCTTTCCCATTGTTTGACATCTCGTCAGCGTCTTGTGCTAGGACTTTGGCCCTTCATTGGGTAGCTCGTTTCGGGGTCCCGGCAGTTATTACAACTGACAGAGGACCACAGTTCACTTCGTCCCTCTGGGCCGCGCTGGCGGAACTGTACGGGTCCAAATTACAACCCACAAGTGCATATCACCCCCAGGCAAATGGACTCGTAGAGAGGTTCCACCGCCAACTAAAGGCGTCCCTCAGTGCAAGGCTTGAAGGCACGGACTGGGTAGACCAACTCCCTTGGGTTCTTTTGGGCATCCGGACGGCTCCCAAGCCAGATCTCGGTGCGTCGTCCGCAGAGCTGGTATATGGCTCGACCCTTCGAGTACCTGGAGATCTGTTTCCGGACACTTCAGCACTGCTCCCTACAGTCCCAGCAGCGTTAGCAGCTCTCCGGGAACGGGTGGGTTCCCTGGCTCCAGTGCCGACTTCACGTCATGGGTGTTCCATGGTACATGAACCGTCTTCCCTGAAGGACTGTGAGTTTGTTTTTTTGCGTAAAGATGCCCATCGCGCCCCGTTGCAGAGGGTCTATCAAGGGCCGTTTCGGGTTTTACGTAAGGGAACGGCTACTTTCACCTTAGACATGGGTGGCAAGAGTGAACTCGTCTCGGTGTCCCGGCTCAAACCTGCCCATTTGGACCCGGATCAACCAGTCCTGGTCGGTCAAACCCCTAGAAGAGGCCGACCTCCGTTAGTTCCGCCCAGTCCACAAACCCCCATTCCGACAGTTCCTCCGGGACCCCCAGTTTCGGCAGTTCCCCTGGGACCCCCCGTTTCGGCAGTTCCTCCAGGACCCCCCGTTCCGGTAGTTCCTCCAGAACCTCCCGTTCCGGCTGTTCCACCAAGTCCGGAACCTCCGGCTCCTGTGGTTCAGGCTGTCCCTCTCCGTACTCGTTATGGTCGCGAAATCCGGCTCCCTGCTAGGTTCCGCACCTCGGGTTCTGGGGGGGGTCATGTAGCGACCATAGAGAATGGTCCAGGTAGTCGAACCCTCGGATTGGCCAGCGAGGTCACGTGGGAACGCGACCATGGGGATTGGTCCAGGAAACGACATCGCTGATTGGCCAGCGATGTCAGGTGCGCGTTTGGCGCCCGTTTTAGCCAGTTCGGCGAAGTCTTCAAGGAAGACAGTAAGTTTATATTGGTTGTCCTGTAACTTGTTGTTTTGACTCTGTATTCGTGTATTGCGGCTGCAATAAACTTCGTCTACAACTAGCAAGTTTCGGACTCGCCATAAGACGTTGTAAGAATAGACACAAAATGCTGGAGTAACTCAGTGGGTCAGGCAGCACCTCTGGAGAAAAGGAACGGGTGACATTTCGGGCCGAGACCCTTCTTCAGAACGAGAGTCAAGGGAGAGGGAGACTAGAGATAAGGACGGGTAAGGTGTGGAAACAACAGATCAAAGTAGACAATGCTCAGGGAAATGTAGAATGGTTCATTGTTAGCTGAGGGGAAGATGACAATGAAGCATTCAATCAGTAAAATTAAATCAGGAGGACAGGGAAACTGGTCAGAGAACTAGGGTGGGGGAGGGACGGAAAGAGAGGGAAAGCAAGGGTTACTTGAAGTTAGAGAAATCAATATTCATGCCGCTGGGTGGTAAGCTGTAAGGAGATGGTATACATAGGTGCACCATATGATTTATAAGAAGATAACTGCAGATGCTGGTACAAATCGAAGGTTTTTATTCACAAAATGCTGGAGTAACTCAGCAGGTCAGGCAGCATCTCGGGAGAGAAGGAATGGGTGACGTTTCGGGTCGAGACCCTTCTTCACCCAAACGTCACCCATTCCTTCTCTCCCGAGATGCTGCCTGACCTGCTGAGTTACTCCAGCATTTTGTGCACCATAGGATTTGGCGATCTCCTGGTTGCTAATTCCCCTTCCCATTCCCACACTGACCTTTCTGCTCTGTTCTGTTTCTGTTCAGAGTGAGGCCAAACACTATTTGGAGGAACAACACCTCATATTTCGCTTGGGCAGCTTACAACCCAGCGCTATTGATTTCTCTAACTTCATGTAACCCTTGCTTTCCTTCCCTCTCTGCCCCCCCCCCCCCCCCCCCACACCATAGTCGTCATACTAGTTTCACTGTCGTCCTTTTCAGTTTCATTGCCTGTGTAACGTTATCACCTAGCCCAAGCCAACAATGGACCATTGTGAGCTCCATGTTTCCTTGACCATCGTTACATTTTTGCATATCTTTCATTCAATTGTTCCATATCTCGTCTGGCTCTCAGTCTTTTTTTTTAACATTTTACATGATTTGTCCAAAAGCATGAGACCATTGGATTGGGTAAATGCACAGATTCTCTTGCCCAGAGTAGGGGAATGCAGAACCATAGGTTTAAGGTGAGGGGGGATAGATTTAACAGGAACCGGAACGGTAACATTTTCACGCAAAGGGGGGTAGGTGTGTGGAACGAGCTGCCGAAGGAGGTAGCTGAGGCAGGTACTATCGCAACGTTTAAGAAACATTTAAACAGGTACATGGAAAGGACAGGTTTAGAGGGATATGGGCCAATTGCAGGCAGGTGGAACTAGTGTAGATGGGGCATGTTGGTCGGCATGGGTAAGTTGGGCCGAAGGGCCTGTTTTCACACTGTATGACTTTATAAATATGATTTATAATATGATATTCCTCCTGAAGAAGGATCCCGACCCAAAACGTCACCCATTCATTTTCTCCAGAGATGCTGCCGGACTCTCTGAGATACACCAGCACTTGGTGTAAAGCAGCCTCTGCAGTTCTTTTATATTACAAGACTGGTGGGTTTGGATGTGGAATGGATGTGAATGGAGTCCGCATGTGAATTCATGAGCCAAGGCAGTGGATCGTTGTAAACAACATGGAGAATCATTCATCCGTATTTCTGGAATTTGCCACAACATTCCTTCATGGGAGTAGCATGGCCACAAAGAGTGCCGCAGTTTGGAGATGAGGCCAAGAGCCATGTGAGCCAGCTAACCAGGGACAGGCAAGCATTGCAGCTTTGCCAGCCTTGCCCACATCCTGAGAACTGGGAGGAAAAAAACGTCCACAGATCTTTCTTGTTTTCACGTACAAACTCGAGTCTGAATTGAAGTTTACACAAAAAAAAAAATGATAATAACCCCGTCCAAAAACGTCTCGCCACATCTCGATCCTTGCCACATTTCTGGCTGGCCTCAGCAAATCTCCCTCGTCACCCCCGGCCAGTAACGAAGGTGATTGCCACCGCAGGGACTGGTCTGGCCCAGGGACCGGATCTCAGGCGGTGGTTTTGGTCCACAACACGAGGCTGGTTCCCCCCCCGGTAACTTGACTCGGAACTGGGGGCCCTGCGCGTAGACACGAGGAAGTGACCCGTGTCATTGAGGGCGAGAAGGAAGTATCCGAATTATACGCCGAGCACCGCAAACTCGTGTCCATTTTTTTTGTCTCTAATTCCAAGTGAGTGCAAACTAATTGAAAGAAGACTGACAGAAGTCCAGCATTCCACTGAAAGCATAGGAAGCAGCCCCGGACAAAGACAACACTACAGCAATCCCTGCTGTAACTTGTTTCAATCACCTGTGGTGTGGGCAGCATTTTTATTTGGGCATCAAGAATTCGTTAAATGTAAGATATTTTCTCGTTAGCCGACTGTGTGATTAAACGCCGTGCTGCAGGGTATAAAATGGACAGGCAGCCATGTTAATTTAGTTTATGTGTAGGAAGGGAAGGGCAGAGGTTGGTTTACACCGATGATGGACGCAAATTGCTGGAGCAACTCAGCATCTCTGGAGTAAAGGAATAGGCGATGTTTCGGGTCAAGACCCTTAGTCAGACTGTTTCCCTCTCCCCCGACTCTCAGTCTGAGGAAGGGTCTCGACCCGAAACATCGCCTATTCCTTTTCTCCAGAGATTTTGCCTGACTCGCAGAGTTACTCCAGCATTTTGTGTTTAATTAGTCTAGAGGTACAAACTGTTCGGCCCACCGAGTCCACACCGACCATCGATCACCCATTCACACTAGTTCTGTTATCCCACTCTCTCATCCACTCATCTCACGTCAGGGGTACTTTACGGAGGCTAATTAACCCACACACCCACACATCTTTGGTATGAGGTAAAATGGAAACGAAAAATCAAAAACTTCATTGTTCTTACAGCAAATTGTTTTTTGCAATTTAAATCTTAATTGAAAGTTTTCAGGAATTGATTAGGTTTTATGAGGTTTTTTTAAATTTGGTTGCTGAGGAAAACTGATGTTTCCCACAGTTAGTAAAGGTTGTTTATGGGGTGTTTTACTACGGAGCTCGAAGGTTGCGACAAGAATCATTTAGGTAACACAAGACCTTGGGGAACACAAACAGCTGATAAATATTTGCTCCTGGCACTGTAATGCTCCAACAATGGCTATCTG